>NW_018128842.1:1625-7560 GCF_001952655.1 Monopterus albus
CCAGTGGCTTCTGTGCCGGTCCCAAGCCCGGATAAATAGAGAGGGTTGTGTCAGGAAGGACATCCGGCGTAAAAACATGCCAAATTTTAACATGCGAATCATCAGTGCGAATGCTGTATGGCTTAGAGACTGTAGCAGTGAGGAAAAGACAAGAGGCAGAAATGGAGGTAGCAGAGATGAGGATGTTGAGGTTCTCTTTAGGAGTGACCAGGATGGACAGGATTAGGAATGAGCACATCAGAGGGACAGCTCAGGTCGGCTGTTTTGTGGACAAGGTCAGAGAGGCCAGATTGAGATGGTTTGGACATGTGCAGAGGAGGGATAATGGTTATATTGGTAGAAGGATGACGGAGATGGAGCCGCAAGGAAGCGGTCAAGAGGAAGGCCAAAGAGGAGATATATGGATGTGCTAAAAGAGGACATGAAGTTAATTGGGGTGAGGGTAGAGGATGCCGAGGACAGAGTTAGGTGGAAACAGATGATTTGCTGTGGCGACCCCTAACGGGACCAGCCGAAAGAAGAAGTTTTTGTGATGTGTCTTAGTATCACAAAGCTTTCTATCTACAAGTAGAAAACCATTTAGCTTTTATTTTATGACTTATGCTAAGAAAACTATGTGAGCATGTTTATAATCGTGAATATGTTACATGTAAATGCAATTAATTTCTTAATTTTTTCTTAATTGTAGATTCTGTCATACTGATTGGTTCTTTAACACTGACAAATATATTTCGCTTTAGCTTTTAATTGCTCAATTCTATTCACTAGCCATTTGCTATCATTTGTATCTGTAATAATCCTCTGTTCTCTTTGATAAGAGCAGATTGTGTAATAGGTTTAACATTTAAAACACTATTATAAAAGTACTGGTCAAAGCTGCTTTAAACAAAAAACTAATTGACCGGTCATTCACTGAATTATAATGCTAATTATAAACAGCACGAGCATGGCGGAGTGAGAAGCTTTTCTGTTGGAAGAGTTAATTGTCTTTTCATGAAAAATGTAAACCATAAAAAGACATTGAGTCTCAAGAAAACTTCTTGTCACATTCAGCCAAATGTGAGAAAACTAGTGTAAGTGCTATTTTTACATTCGGTGCCCCATATCTGCCCTGCATTTAGTTTTTGTTTAATTAGGTGACAAATCTGTGTTCTGACATGCTCTTATATCATCCTGATTCTCTACATTTTTTTTGTTGTCTTAAAGTTTGTAGGTTTTATTGATTATTGTATCTGTACCTGGTGAATTTTGCTGAATACGCAACCAGACACAAAGTATCTGTAATGCTCATAACCATGAGATTTTCATATAAACACCATTGGTTATCGTATTGTGTTGTGGAGGATCTACATGGGCAGAGGAGGGAAGTCTAAATGTGAAATAAGTATATTAATTCTGCAGCATAATAGACTGAGACTGTTCCCTCTATTCTATACAAAATAGCTAGAAACTGTCTACTGATACAGAACTGAATAAATTAAACAGTATTTGGTGGCTATTCACTGGATTTCTAATATGTCAAATATAGTAGTAGAACTTGTAGTGCTGTCCTAGTGTGAACATTAGCACATTATAGGCCAGGTACTCATAATTCCATTCACTAGTCTATGCCCTCCATTGAGGACAAATATATCACAAACTAAAGAAAACCACAGGATAAATTATAAACTTTTGAAAGAGCCGAAATGTGATCCATTTTTGTTTTTTATGACGAGTGGTGGTCCCTAGTTTTCCTAAAATTAACATTTTTTTCTGCTCTTCCCTTTATATAAACATTTCTTGCCTACATTTTTGTTGTAACAGCTCTCCAATGTCTTTTCTTATGTTGATTTGTGCCAATTTTAGTTTTTCTTACCAGTGCCAGGGCTCTGTTTCTGATCTTTTTAGTTTTCAAAGAGTATACAATGGGGTTGATGCAGGGTGGGGAGCAAGAGGCCAGAGACAGGCTTAACAATGGCAGGTCCTCATCAGTGACTTGCAGATGGAGGTCAATATTAAAAATGGTAATGAGAGGAATGTAAAATACAGCAACAAGGATGATATGTTCAGTGCAAGTAGCCAAAGCTTTAACTCGACTGTCTAAAGATTTTATCCTGAACACGGTCACCAGGATGCTGACATAAGACAGATGAATTAAAGTAAAGGGTACAACAAGAATCAAATAAGTGAAATGGCCACAGTCCACTGCATTATTTAATCATTACAGGTGAGTCTATACACAGGTGAATAGTCACAGAAATAACTGAACACTGTGAGGGAATTGAAAAAAGACTATTAGAACCTGATCTGCCATTTTTAACTAAACTTTCTAACCTCCATTCCACCATCTGCCCTCCATGTAGCTGTTTAATTAGGTGACAAATCTATGTTCTAAAACACTCTTATATCATGCTGATTCTGCCTTTTTTTGTCCTAAATTTGTATGTTTAAACATTGCAGGTCTTCTTAAGTCTTTCAATCACTGACATTTAACTTCGGCTATCCTAGGTTTTGATGTCTTTTGGACGTTGTGAGTAACCATGAAATTTTCGGAAAGAAGCACGTACCGAAATGAAAGAATTTCACCCCCTTCATTTGTGAAACATGGGGATTTTTTTGTTTGTTTTATTTTGTGCAAGGCTCATTTATCACTTTATTTTTGTAATACTCATTTCGGCCAAAAGGATGAACCTCTGCATGTTCTAAATTAGAAGCCTGCAGACTGTTATCTAAAGAGCAGTAATTGTTAATTAAAACAAGGTACAGTTATTCTTATCTATCTGATACTGATGCAGTCATCTTTTTTCCTTTTTATGTCCCTCTCTTTTAGTCTCTTGCCTCTTTTCCTTTTTGCTTGTGCCTCTTCTTTTTCTTTCTTGTCCATACCTTGTATTTTATCTGTCCCCAGTGAATTTTGCTCAGTAAGGGCCCAGAAGCAAAGTATCTATAACTCTCGTAACTATGAGCTTTTCATATCAACACTATTACTCATCATTTTGTGTAGGATGTTCTTGGGCAGAGGATGAATGTGTACATGTGAAATAACTTAAATAATTTTACAGTGTGGCACTAGTCTGACATCATGTCCCCTCTATTCACTGGCAGCATGAAAATGTCTTCTGATACAAAATTGAGTCAGTTAAATTTTAGTGAACTGTTATTCAGTGGATTTGTAGTTTTTCCAAATATAGTGGTAGACCTCATAGTGTATTCATTAATGATGCATTCCATTAATGGTTTCAGCTTGTACTGAGAGAATTAACACACTAGAGGGGAGGCCTCATCATAATTCCATTCTCTAGTCTGTGTCCTGCTCTGTGGGTGAATACTTTTCTTCCTCGTTATATTAGTTTCTCAAACAATAGAACTGAAACTAAAGCTGCGGCAACTTAAATATGATGAGGCAAGAATTTTGTATCTAAAAAAATCATTCAAGCCTTAAAACTGCAATAAGTTAATGAATGAATCTTACACATGCAATTTCATTTAGAAATATTGGAAATTACTAAAATCGTAGAAAACCAAATGATACATTATAAATATTTCTAAAAGCAGAGTTTTATGCCATTTTTATTTGTACAACCAGTGGCTATTGTCAGCAGCTGATGTGTAAATTATTTTGGACATGAACTTGTGTATCTATTTATGTTGTAATTTGTTTGTACTTTCCCTTTTAGTAATATTTTAGATTTATTTTGTACTTCTTTTAATTGTATACCATCATCATGCCCTGGGACTTTGGGATGAAAATAACATTGAACTTCTCATTTACATCTTTGATTTTAATTGATTTGTATTTGTCCTCAACAAATAAACTAATAAAGAAAGAAAAAAAGTGGCAGGTCCTTGTTTTCCTAAAATGAATGTTTTTTTTTTTGACAAACATCTCTTGCCTACAGTTTTGTTGTAACATCTCTCCAGTGTCTTTTCTTATGTTGATCTGTGCCAATTTTAGTTGTTCTTACCAGTGCCAGGGCTCTGTTTCTAATCTCTTTGGTTTTCAAAGAGTATACCATGGGATTGATGCAGGGTGGGGTACAAGAGGCCAGAGACAGGCATAGATATGACAGGTCCTCATCAAGGAAATGCAGATAAAGTGCAATATTAAAAATGGTAATGAGAGGAATGTAAAATACAGCAACAAGGATAATATGTTCAGTGCAAGTAGCCAAAGCTTTAACTCAACTGTCTAAAGATTTCATCCTGAACACCGTCACCAGGATGCTGACATAAGACAGACAAATTAAAGGGTACAACAAGAATCAAGAAAGTAAGTGAAGTGGCCACAGTCACTGCATTGTGTAATAGTCTATACACAGGTATATAGTCACAGACACAACTGAACACTGTGACAGAATTGCAAAAAGACAATCAAGTAAATATACCTATTGCAAATGCATAAATTCCCAGAGTAAAACACCAAATCAGACCAATAATACAAGACATGCTTCGCAGTGTGTTGATTGAGTTCTGATGCAGAGGGAAACATACTGCGATCAACCTGTCATAGGCAAGTATAGCAAGAGCAAATGACTCCAAAGCCCCAAAAGCATAGTTAACATACATTTCTAAGAGACATGAGTTAAATGGAACAAAGTTATCCTTCATTAGAAAAATCTTTATCATACTGGGAATACTACATGAGTTAACGACTAAATCAATCACTGCGAGGTTGCCCACAGCCACAAATTTTGGAGTGTGTAAACACTGATTCAAAACAATTACATAGATCACCAAACAGTTAAACAGCACTGTGACCACGTAGACAAATGCTAGAAAGATGATATAGACACTGATGTAGGGTAATGTCTGAAATCCAGTAACATAGAAGCCTGGAGGATGAATGATAACAGAGTCATTTAAAACAGTCCTGAGAAATGACATAGTTGAACTCCACATGCTGTGTGTTGGAGGACAGCATCTGCCTAAAAGCTCTCCAGTCTAAAGAACAGGGGAATCATATCATATTGAACATTAGACCTCAACAGAAACAATCATAATGTTCATGCCAGTTTGATGAGCATATCTCATTTCATATTAAGTTCCAACATAGAGAATAAAAGTCAGTGAGCATTGCTTACATGATGCTCTCTTCAGGATTTCTTAGCGGCAGCTCTCATTGATATCGCATCTAAAAGCAGTAGGCAGACGGCTGCATGTGTGACCCCTGGACAGTGGAAGATATACTTTCTTCATCAAGCCACAAAGCTTCCCTCTGATACAGAGAAAGTCATTTGACTCTGCTCTATTAAGGACATTAATTTGATCCATGAAGAGCATCTGATTATTCTCTTCTTGTGCTCAAAACAAACATCTAATCATGATTCAGTAAGATTGAGCATCTCACACTAATTCTTTTAAAAATGCTTGCAAACTTATCAAAACAAAAACAAGCAGAACAGCTGCTGAGATGACTTATAAACCTGCTTTAGTGTCACTTTAACGTCACGTGCTATACAACTATAAGAATTAAATATATTACAAAAACAAAATGTTTTTTGAATGTTGTTTATCTATAATAAGCAATGGATGTATTGTTCCCTAAAGGTACAATTGTCAATTCTAATGGCCCCATCACCAGAGAATGTTGGTTAATGATCTTTGTTGTAACAAACAAATGTTTTACCGTTAAAAGTGTTTATGACTAATTAATCTTTGTTGCACCTACGGTATTAACAGTTCAAACAATTTAAACCTGACCTGCCACTCAAACTAAACCTTCTAACCTCCACTCCACTATATGTACTTCATTTAACTTTGGTTTAATTAGGTGAAACATCTACATCCTAACATGTTTTTATATCATCCTGATTCTTCCATATTAATTGTTATTCCTTAGGTTTGTAGCATTGCAGGCCTTTTTAAGGGTCTTTATGTCACTGACTTCCATTCCCAGTTTTGACTTTGGTTACCATAGGTTGTGATGTCAAAGGTTTTACTGGTGTCCTAAAATCAT
>NW_018128843.1:0-7541 GCF_001952655.1 Monopterus albus
AGCTATGGGAAAAAGTAGTGGAAGCTATAGGCTAAGGATTAGGAATGAACATATCAGAGGGACAGCTCAGGTGTCAGCTCAGCCCCTGATGTTATCAGGGAATATTGTGTCCTTCTGCACCTCTTAGTTGACTTTAGTATATGAATCTAGTCCATTAATTTACTGTATTACCTGCAGTATGGATGCACCAATACCACTTTTTTAGACTATGAGTTCATTCATGTAATTGACTGAGTACAATAAATATACTTAATAATGCAGTATTTCCTCTATAAAAGTTACAATTACCATAAAACTGCAGTGATTTTAGAGAGTTTTTATTTTCATATAATCTTGTTTACTTTGATTGTGATTAAATAAAATCTGCAACAGGGGGCTGCTGATGTTCAAAAATTAACTTAAAACTTGTGCTGTAAAAAAAACATGGCACTGCCACCATATAACCTGTAACTGACTGAATGTCTGTAGCCTTTTGTGGAAGTTACAAAACATTATAAATCACATAACTCATACAAAGGAATTGTATTCATGCTATAACTCATAAAAATTTACTCATGCTTGTTTAATGTTATTGTAAAGCAGTGGTCCCCAACCTTTTTTGACTTGGCCATTCTAACACCTGGATATGTTTATTTGTGAACCATTCCATTGTAGATTTTGCTTTATGTTTTGGATCATTGTCTTGTTGGAAGACAAATCTCCGTCCCAGTCTCAGGTCTTTTGCAGACTCCATCAGGTTTCCTTCCAGAATGGTCCTGTATTTGGCTCCATCCATCTTCCCATCAATTTTAACCATCTTCCCTGTCCCTGCTGAAGAAAAGCAGGCCCAAACCATGATGCTGCCACCACCATGTTTGACAGTGGGGATGGTGTGTTCAGGGTGATGAGCTGTGTTGCTTTTACGCCAAACATAACGTTTTGCATTGTTGCCAAAAAGTTCGATTTTGGTTTCATCTGACCAGAGCACCTTCTTCCACGTTTGGTGTGTCTCCCAGGTGGCTTGTGGCAAACTTTAAACGACACTTTTTATGGATATCTTTAAGAAATGGCTTTCTTCTTGCCACTCTTCCATAAAGGCCAGATTTGTGCAGTATACGACTGATTGTTGTCCTATGGACAGAGTCTCCCACCTCAGCTGTAGATCTCTGCAGTTCATTCAGAGTGATCATGGGCCTCTTGGCTGCATCTCTGATCAGTTTTCTCCTTGTATGAGCTGAAAGTTTAGAGGGACGGTCAGGTCTTGGTAGATTTGCAGTGGTCTGATACTCCTTCCATTTCAATATTATTGCTTGCACAGTGCTCCTTGGGATGTTTAAAGCTTGGGAAATCTTTTTGTATCCAAATCCGGCTTTAAACTTCTCCACAACAGTATCTCGGACCTGCCTGGTGTTCCTTGTTCTTCATGATGCTCTCTGTGCTTTAAACGGACCTCTGAGACTATCACAGTGCAGGTGCATTTATATGGAGACTTGATTCCACACAGGTGGATTCTATTTATCATCATTAGTTATTTAGGTCAACATTGGATCATTCAGAGATCCTCACTGAACTTCTGGAGAGAGTTTGCTGCACTGAAAGTAAAGGGGCTGAATAATTTTTCACGCCCAATTTTTCAGTTTTTTATTTGTTAAAACAGTTTGAAATATCCAATAAATTTCGTTCCACTTCATGATTGTGTCCCACTTGTTGTTGATTCTTCACAAAAAATTACAGTTTTATATCTTTATGTTTGAAGCCTGAAATGTGGCAAAAGGTCGCAAAGTTCAAGGGGGCCAAATACTTTCGCAAGGCACTGTAATAATGCAGTATTTCCTCTATGAAAGTCACAATTACCATAAAACTGCAGTGATTTTAGAGAGTTTTTATTTTCATATAATCTTGTTTACTTTGATTGTGATTAAATAAAATCTGCAACAGGGGGCTGCTGATGTTCAAAAATTAACTTAAAACTTGTGCTGTAAAAAAACATGGCACTGCCACCATATAACCTGTAACTGACTGAATGTCTGTAGCCTTTTGTGGAAGTTACAAAACATTATAAATCACATAACTCATACAAAGGAATTGTATTCATGCTATAACTCATAAAAATTTACTCATGCTTGTTTAATCTTATTGTAAAGGTTGTGGGAACAAAAGAGCCAGGAGTCATGTAGGATGGATCTAGATTCTACTTTACTGTCAGAACTAGCAGGTTCTCCATGAGCGCATACAGCAACAACTACACTACCCACAAGTCAGTTCATCTTATAAGTTCCTCATGCGCTAGCTCACAGTACGACCTAGTGACACAATGTAAAATAGAAAAATATGCTGGACGTAACATTCCCCCAATAAACATTACTGTTCCTGAAGTAGAACCATATTGTAAACAGCATAACATTCTCAGCAATAATGTCCTTCTTTCATACCACAACACTTAAGCCTTGGCCAAGAAGGAAGATGCAGAAGTTATAGCTATCTTCACCAGTTACTGTCTTACAATAAACTGTGTAATATTTCAAAAGAAACATGTTAAATGCTTGATTCAACATTGTTACAGTAACCACAGGCATTTTGTTCTTTGTTCTAGTTCTGTCAAATCTCATAGTCCTTGAGCCAAGTAGGCTGTTTCTGTGCTCTGATTGGATGCCTTTCAGTTGCTTGAGCAGTTCCAGGCTGTGCTGTTTCTTTAGAACCAGTCTTTGGTGAAGCTGGCAGGATGGTATATGGAGGAATGGATATGAGTAATCTCTCTGTCCTTGAGGAATGAGGAGAACATAGCAGTCATAAATTGTGGTCCATTATCAGTAACCACAGATGCTGGGTTTGCCCAGTGACTAAAGACAATGCTGATGAATACGGTTTCTGTGGTGGCTGAAGGTGTAAAAGCTAATTCAGGCCACTTTGAGTAATAGTCTGTAAAGGTGACTCCCAAGCTGCAGTTTCAAAAGGCCCAACAATGTCCAATGCCATTTAACTCCAGGGGGCTTCAGGACATGGTACAGGTTTTGTCCTCACAATGCCCTGATTGTCCTTCAAGTGCCAGAGAAATCAGTGTGAGTGTGAAAGAGTCAAGCACCACCAAATGTGACCCATAAAATACCACATTGCTCTTCACAGACAGTTCATGTCTTATTTTAAAGTAAGGCTGAAACTGTGGTGGCATGGAACATGGCCACCACTTATGGATCTGTGCATGCAGAGCAGCACGAGCTGTGCAGGAGGAGGAAGCATCCTAAAACTTGCAAGCAGTCAGCGAGGAAACTGATAGCAAAGCCACTAGTTCTGGTTCCATGTCCGCAAGAAATGGTCTCTTCCGTTGCACTTGTCACATGTTTGTCCATGTACCAGGCATTTAGGATTTTTTCCCCCATGTGATCGGTGTCCATATCTGTAACATTTCTGTTTTTCCCTCCTCCACATCTTTTCTCTTGCCTTTTGTTGTGTACTACCCTCTTTATTGGTTCACATGATGTACTGTTTGTCTCTTTCTTTTCTCCATTCACCGAAATAGATGCCATCTGTTTTTCCACTCTTTCACACTGAGCCTAAGTCCAATGTGCAGGCAAGTGTTAGATGATGTCCTTCTTCCAGCTATTTTCTGCACACATAGTCTGATGTACATTTACTCAAGACTACATCTCTTATCTGATTATCTGTGTCTGCCCAGAAGTCAGTCTCTCACTGCCCGTCTGAGATGTGTCAAATTATTGCACAGTCACACATTGTTTTTGACTCATCTTGTGAAACATCTGGCGGGCAAATGCTGTGTTAACTTGGGGAATGAAGTAGATATTCAGCTCAGCCACCACAGCTTTGTAGCTCATTGGTTTTCCTGTGCTCAGCAGGGTTAAAAATATATCATGAACATCTGGTCCAGCAAGGTGTAAAAGAAAAGCTATTCTCCTCTGTCTCGTGACAGTTGTTGCATCCTCATTAATTATTAGTCCTTTCTCGTCTGCATACACCTTGAATGCCACAACGTCCATCTCGGGCCTAGCATAGCTGGGTCAGTATAGCATACAAATGGCTGAAGTCCTGACTTTTCCATGCTAACTCAAATTAAGCTAACCTGGCTGCCCTCATCTTTCAGAAGTCAGACATCCTTGTCACCATTGTTGTGTGCCTGCACCTATATTACTAATCAATTAGATAGGGCTTCTCTGAATTTAATCATTACACAGGTTCTGTCATTTTGTAGGCTTTATTACTCCAAAACAACTTCCTTCAGCAAAGGAGTGTATTGGTGATGCCCCTGCCCCGAACCACCAGCATGAGGTGAGGCCAACACCTGGGGAGCTCTGGAGCAGCTTAGCAGGGTGAGGTCATCCAGGGCAGCAGGACAGCAGCATCCTTATGTTAAGTTAAACCTTCCCTTTGTTTTACTGTTCGTTACGATTTGTTAATAGTTGATTGTTAGGACAAACAGCTCAGGGTCGGCCCCTGACCTTGACAGGAGAGACCTGACCCCATGTGTGGTATGTTCCCCTCCTAAACAGCTCCCAGACCCTGAGGACGGAGCTTGTCTAAGAGGGTGTCAGCAGTCCAGTGATGCTATATGTAGTAGGAAAGGAAACAGTGACCCGGCCTTCCTCCCCCATATAGTGCCCCCCAGAGAAACCCCAAATTACATGCCCCAGCTACTGGGGACAGGGTGGAGAATCCCCCAATACAATTCCTGGTTTGTAAATGGTGGAAAAATGAATAAGACATGGAACCCTGTGTGACAGCAGTGCCCTTACAACAATAACTGCATTAGCAATAACAGTAAAGATA
The DNA here is from genome assembly GCF_001952655.1 of Monopterus albus. NCBI lineage: Eukaryota > Metazoa > Chordata > Actinopteri > Synbranchiformes > Synbranchidae > Monopterus > Monopterus albus. Next base: position 4,759 of record NW_018128843.1, read on the forward strand.
ATAATCAAAATAAGAGCCACACTGCCAATACTCCCATCGGTTACAATAATGAAAGGAAGATACTACTACTACTACGTAATAGAGTGTCACAAGGGCTAAATGACAACTATAAAGTTAGTGGTGCTAATGTTAACAATGATGATAATAGTAATAATAATGAAATAAAAGTGGCCTCTTATATTTCTAGTAGTTTGTGGGAATGGTGTCTGGTTTAAGTTAAAAAAGGTGAGAAACGAATTCCAAGTGTCAGTAAAAGTTGATATTGTCAGGATCGGAGCGTGAAGCTGCTGATGTTGTCGTAGGTGAACTCAATTACATAGTCAGATGAGGACACGTAAAGAAACACCGTCTCTTTATTAAGAGCACTGACAAGAACAAAAACTCTACAAGACACAGTGAAAACACAAAACGCATATACAGGTCGATAATACAGTCCAGGGTCAGAGCCAGCAAACACATACATCCAAGGAATCCAAAACATGTTGTCCAAAACGGAAGTCCGATAAGCCGATACACAGAGAAGCAGTCCGAGTTTGAAGGGGAAGGCAATATACGGTGGTCAAAAACAGAAATCCAGGATCAGAAACTAGAGAGTCAGCCAAGAATTAATGCTGGAGAGTCAGAGCTGGAGTCTAGAACAATCTGGCAGGTTACTGGTGGGAGAAGGCTGCTTATAATGCGGTGAAAACAGGTGCAAACAATCAGGAGCAGGTGAAAACCTGTGCCGAGTAAAGTAAAAAGTCCAAAACTGTGGTGAAACAAAAACAGGAAGCAATGTCAAACTAAAAGCACGAGAACAGAAACAGGCGGGACAGAATCATGACAAATATATTATTCTTATGTGTGAATGTTATTTTCTCTAGTGTGATGTGTTCTATGAAAAGGTTGGTCCAGTAGTTGATGTGTAATGAGTTTTTAGATTTCCAGTTTAGAAAGATCAGCAATAGTTAGAGAAATAGGTGGGTTTTTATATTTAATTGGTAAGTGGTTGACTTCTGTGACATTACTGAGCAGGCAGAGTGACAGGGATGGGGGGAATTCTTCAGCTCAAGATGGTGGAGAGTTCCTCTATCACCACTACCCAGAGGGAGTAAACAGTTAACAGGTCCAGTATGGAAGTAATCATCAGTGAAACCCAGAGTACATTCTGAACAAGTATCTGTAAAACCCATTTTAAACATTTTTCCTTGTGTGATGTGAATAGTCTTATATTGTATAAGTTGTAAGTTTATATTGGTAGTCATAGAAAAGATATTACAGATCTCGGTCCAGAGGTTGAGAGTGGGTGGGTTAGGCAGAGGACGCAACAAATCCTTTTTCTATTTACACCTCACAGGTCAAAAGGAGGGCAGAGAAGATTTCTGCAGACCGACAACAGTATGGCTGGACAATGCAGTGCAGTATACCTGCCCAGCTAGGACACCTAGCCTGTTCCAAGAACGTTCCATTATGTTCGTTTTGTTTAGGAAAACGTCATCTTAGAACGTTCCAGTGATGTTTTCAGCAGCACGTTTTTAAAAAGTACATATTGTGGGTGTAAGAATGTTTCAAGGTAATGTTCTTGGAAAATTCCAAATAAAATATTTTTGGAATGTTTTAACCCATTGTTACCATAACGTTTTATTTTTTCATTCCTACAACATTCTTTTGGTGGGTATAATAATGTTTTTCTGACCGAATGTTGTCAAACCATTTCCCTATATTTTTATTGGGAAAATTTTCATAAGGTTCCTATAACGATTTTTTTTTCTGGGCACAGGAACATTTGTTCAACATTCTTAAAACAATGGTAACCTAACACTTAAAACATAAAAAAAAATTAGGAATTAAATAAAAGTCATGATTAATTTCTCCAACTGTCAATTCAGCTTTTTAAAATCCGGACATTCTGAGGGTGTGAAAAGATTTGAGTGTTTTTACAACACCACCAGCCTAACATTAATACAACATAAAAATATGCATGTGTTCATTGTGACAATAACATTTCAAGTGATTTTTAAACATGAAGGTCAACAAGTTTAAACAAACTCTGCAACTTTGTTTTGGATAACAGAAAATTACTTTGCACTTGTTGTTCTTTCTACACACTGTACAATTTAAATGAAGAAACCATATACTTTTCTGATAAAACAGTCAGTTAACAATCCAACATCCTTGTGCACAGCTTCACCACTTCAATGTCTGTCCTCAGATTGCAGAAGTGCACTAACCACCTACAAAAAAAAAGCGCATTAAATAAACCGGAAATAAATACCGTTTTTGATGTATTTAACAAATCGATAATTACTAACCTGAATTCCCCTGTGGGGTGCCTATTTTAAAGTCTCTGCAACAAAGTGTTCAAAGACCTGCTGGGCCACTGCCGGAAGTATTCTGCAACATGCAGCTTAGAAGAACAGAAAAAAAGAAAATAGTTATGCCCATGTTATGTGATACTTTAAACGAACAACAGTCATGTTGTTAATCTTCTACCAAATAAGTACTTATTTCAATCAAATGTTAGAACCAACCTTAGAGTATAACTTCGTTAATAATTTTACTCCACACGTGCTACTTTAACATTTGTTACTTGAGATCCCTTTAGGATTCACCATGGTGAACTACTGCATGTATGTGACACTGAGAAGAGAAGCTGAGGGACCAGAACTACAGAAATAAAATGGTATGTAAAAGGTTTCATAATCAAAGTCAAATCTGTATTGCCAGGTTTTCACATACAAAAGTTTTTAGAAATAATGCAGTGGTGATGGAAGTTTGTCTGTTTCCAAAATATTATTTTAATA
>NW_018128844.1:0-7530 GCF_001952655.1 Monopterus albus
TGCCATACCAGCCGACGTCAAAGTATCCAGTGATAGGCAAAAATAGCAGACTGTTTTTAGTATTTTTTTTCCTTCCAAACCAATTCCCTGTTACAGCAATTTTACACATTTATTTATAATTTTTTTAGAGCAAACCGTGGTAGACAAGCAGCCACGTATTTGCAGGATAGCATTAGAGTCCCCTGTCTGGGCTACACACGCCTTTATATTCCTCTTTTTGTGTGCAACCATAGTATTTTATTTGTTTTGTATCGGCCTTGTTTTTTTGGGAGGTGGATAATGTTCATGGACACAGCGATGGGTAGCACGACCTTGTTTTGGGCTCTGATACTGTCTGTCTCCACCACCTGCATATGGTCCACATATGGAGAGAGTAAGTAGGCCCATTTATTATCAGATTTAATGAAATAAGGGTAAATGGTGAACAGTGGGAGGAAGTTTCAGTGTGTTTTTCACTTGGACTCTTTATAAAGCAGTATTTTGCTGACTGGTGGAGAATACTGTGTTAGAATCTAGGCTATGTAATGCATTGTGTGATGTAATGTATTTACTGAAAAACAAAATAATAAGGGGGTACCCTCGTGATACTAACGCACAGACGTGTGCTCGTTACCTATTAGCTGAAAACCATGTGGTGGCTGCCGCTGACCTACAATCTGCTTTATTATAGGAAACGTTCCCCCCTTTGATAACGCAGTGCTGTTTATTTAGAAACCCCATGATACGAGGCACATGTTGCCATAATCTTCACATTTTGGCATCCAGAAAGCAGAAGATGAATCCAGGGACCAGAGCTGAAGGTTACTATGAGCATGTGGCCATTTTGCATTTCGTAGTGTGGCGTCGCTGCGCACGAACAACCTAAGTCTGATAAAACCTCGTAAAAAAACACAAACGTAATACTAAACAACAGCTATACCCTACTTCAGCCGGCCATTATTATAAACCATCAGCATGATAAAGAAAACAACATGGGAGATGATCGTATTTCATTTTTCAGTTCACAACTTCTATAACAGCTGTTATTTAATGCAAGTCTTCAGATACAGGAACACCTGTGTTCAAGTGTTTCCCGTATGAAACCCTAGAAATAACAGATAGCACAAAACCTTTCAGTCAAGCTTTGACTCTATATATACACAAATAAACCTACTAAAACAAGTGAGAAGTAGGTGAGGTTGTTTTGTCATATTTGAAAGCTTTGTTTGCTCTTTTGGGCTTATCTTTGGAGTCTTTTAAAACCTATAGTTTAATCATAATTTCCCATGGAATTTACTAAAATTAATTTGACTAGTTTTCAAGTGTAGGCTTTCATTTCGTTGGAGATTTCAGTGTTTGGTTTTTAAGGTTTAAAATTTAGAGTGGATTCATAAATGCTTCTCTGAGCCTATTTTAAGTTTTCTCATTTAATCTATATTAATCTAATATATGGATTCCAGCTGCTTTTTGCCTGTGTGAAAACAGGACATCTGGGAATCAGTGATGGTTGCTATTTTTTTCTTTAGTTTTTAGCCATGAAAATTATTTTCTGCAACTGTTTTCGCCTGCTTTTCTCCAAATCTGTCTTTAAACAAAACTACAGGCAGCACCCATCGGAATATAGAAATGATTTAGTAAATTTCTTTTTGTCATTGAACTAAATCTTCAGTTCACGTTGTAAGTTATAATATACTAAACAATTTAAAACAGAAACAAGAATGTGGTTTATGTAACCAGAAAAGTGAGTTTTACTTCAGTCGTGTTCTTTTGGCCCAATCCTGTTAATAATCTCAGACACTAACATTGCATCAAAGCCATGGTCCAGTGAAGGATGAGACATTTCATGTGTAAATTTCACAAGTCACACCCCAGAAGTTGTTTATTTACTTGCCAGTCATTAAACTTAAACACCTCTCTGGGTGCTTCTTTGTACCTTGAGCCTAGTGATTGTTATTGTCTGTGTATCGTGGGCGGTGTGGCTTGCTTTGTTTGTGTATATGTATGTGTTTGCTGCTTACGTCACTTCCTTTAAATACTATTTTGCCCATTTCTAGAGAGGTTATGTGGGATGGTGGGGAAGACTTGACATGGGAAGGAGACATGCAGACTGGCTTTTATTAGCATTCAAATAGAAGAAAAAACTGAGTTCAGTCCTATTGACCAGTGGTTCGACCACAGGCAGGCGGGGGTGTGCTTCTTTGCACCCCTCTGAGCTCAGTGAGATGTTCGAACGCAGTCGGGGGTTGGGGGACAAGTGGCTGCTCTCAGATGTAGATGCTCTGTGGTGTATAATGCATCAGGTTGTTCAGAGCCAAGAATTCAGAGGCAAAAACGGTGGTGAATTTCAAGACAGGGATGGATTTCCTCAGTTTATCACTCTGAGGTGATGCTTACTGAAATGCCAGCTTCTGTCATGCCTTAGTGGGAAATCAGAGATGGCCTACGACTCCATTAAGGGTTGAAAACTTTGTTTTTTCTCTGTTCGTTTTGATAATCTGTCTATTGCAATAAAATGTAATTAAGTCTTCTTTTAACTCTCGCCACAGTAAACTTTCCATGCCATGGTTTCGAAGTCGGCAGCAAACAAGTCTCCAAAAGGCAGAGGGAGGCTTGGTGTTTGGAAATAGAATGTGTAAAAATATGCTTGCAAGAGAAACAGACTTTGTTTTGTTGATTGGAAGATTAGCAAGTGTGTGAACTGTTTTATTGGCTTTTGCTTTTCACACGGAGTCGGCAGATTAACTTCATTTCATCGCTCGGCCCCACTACTGTTGGAGTTATAAATAGATATGTCACCAACAGCATTGGCCCTCTGTTCCGTTTTATGAAGACACGCCAGTGTTCCTGTTCCATTATTTATAAATGGACATGTTGCTCTGTAAAACCGAATGGTACCATATGTAATCAAATGTCAGAGAGCATTGTGTTTGACAGGCACCCACCTTTCTCATTGGGGTAAGCCATGTTGTAATAGGCTACAGCTCTCTTTGTAGTGGCGGGGCAAGTGGCTCAGATATACAGTAACTGTCGCTCTCCTTCAAGGTGCCTCCCCCCATCACAGATGCATACCCCCCTCCCCCGCTCCTGGCTTGGCTGGGTGCAGAAATGGCTTGCCTCACCCCCAGCCAGAAGGTGTAGTGAGTGTTCATAGCCCTACGGTGTGTGTGTGTGTGTGTTTACGAGTGTGTTTGTGCCCATGTTTATTGTGCAGCTCTGTGTGTAAACTGCAGCAGGACCAAGTGTGACAGCCTGAGTCAGTGGCATACCCCTGTGTAAGGATGTGGAAGTGTGTCACTGGGCTAGTTTGTGAGAGTGCAGTCAAATGCTGTCCTGCAGCTCTTCCCAGGCTGCCAGCCGAGGCTTACAGTGCTTAATTAAACACTTTATTTGGAGTGGTCTGTCATTGGATTTGCTCTGATGCAGCCTCTGGCCAACCGCACATACATCATCATGGACTGCCAGTTTAATGGTCCGTGGAGTATTGTACAATTTGTGAGATGATTGTAAATGTTAGCTCTTCTAATGGATTGCAGTTGCCATATCTGTTGGAAAGCTGTTGATAAAGAACTGAATGCAGACCGGTCCTGAAGGGAATTCATTATTTATTTATTGTTCTTGGAGGTGTTTCCAAAATATTTGTGAGAAATTGAAGATGCTTCTCGGATGAGAGGTCAAACGTCTTCAACAATCTCAAGCAAGTCCAGCAAACTGAGAATCTCCACAAACATATTTGTGAGAAAATGCAGCAGTAAACTGTCCTAAAAAGCAGCAGGTCAGTTTGTCCACAGCTTCAGATTAAACCTGATGTAATTTATTCACAAACAGTGGTAGGAAAATGTAACTGTGGCGGGTCTTCAGAAAGGCTTAATAACCAAATTTGTCACCGTTTAAATTTAGACTAATAAAGTTCCTCCATATTCCTACAGTTATTTTGTAAATTTCCTACAGGCTTCCAGACTGGAAACAAATTATTTAACACAGATAAGGTCAGTGTGAACCGTACAGGGCAATTGAAGTGATCAGGAGTTTTATGTGGGAGTTGACGGGGAGTGCAGTGATAATGTTTGGGATTTTGGTAATATCTGAGCCATAGTGTTTGAAGTAAGGTCCTCCGAGGGGAAGTGGCCCCTCAGAACACTGGTCAGATGATTTCCAGTATGCTGGGGATTAGGACCAGTCGATGTGGCGGGTATGACAGGATATGACTGCTCAGTGACCTGCTCCCTCGCAGTTCTCAGTAAAACTGGACTTTAGGGGAAGGTTTTTGATGCTAACGCTGGATAGTATGCTTCAGATTTACTGTATGACTTGTGATAAATATTTCCTTTTTTAAACAAAGTGAATTATTTGCCATTTAGCAACTGAAACCAGATTCTTTTTTTACTGCCCTTTAAATTAGAACGACAGGTAAAATACAAACAAGTTAATTAAAAACTGTCTGTTTTGTACAAAATGGATAAAATACTTTTTTTCTTTCCAAAGCACAAAAAACCCCATATTTTAAAATCTAATGCATGGAAATAAATGCAGCTCTCTTTAACGCAACTGAATACAATATATTACATGCTTAAATTTATTGATAAAAAAGAATTGGCAGATTAAGAAAAGGCAGAAAAGCAATTGATGACAATTTTGGTAAACAATTATGTTATCTGCTTACTTTCCTGAATCATTTCTCTTGTGAGAATTTCTTGCTTTTATTCTTTTCACACCATAATCAGCGATCAGTCCTTAACTATAAGAATTGTTAGTTGCCACCCTACTGTACTTCCTGTACATTCTCATAGTACATCATCAACTCAGTAACTGCAGGGGTCATGAGACTTTTAGGGCCCCAAAAATGTTGTAACAAATGAGAAACACTGTCCCTAAACTAAACATGGAAGAGGGGGATCTTTCTAATAACTGTCCTGGAGTTTACAGCTGGATTTGTGGAAAAGGATGTGCTTTCCCAGAATGCTCAGTCTGTGGCCTTTTCATAAACGGCATGACATGTTGTCCAGATTTAGATGTTTCTGTCATCCAAAACCAGGATTATGTTTATTTACTTATAGAGTCTGTTTACTGTATTAGAATCAGATTGTATGTGAAGTTAAGATAAACAGTAGCCATTAGTCTTGGATTCATTTGATTGGCGTACATAGGGTCATGTTTGAGCGTGTGTGTACATGCACAGGTGTGTGTGTCTAAGTGTTTGTGTGATGACATTTCCACTGAGGGCCAGGGCAAGGTTTATCAATCATAAACATGGGCTGATGGATCCCATTACACTGCGGAGATGTGTGTGTGTGTTTACTCAGCAGTGCGAAGAACAAAGAGAGAACGGGGTGAAGGGTGGTGTTGGGGGTGGCTGTGTGCAGGCTTATCCCTCTCTGTGGACACTGGTGCTGAAATATCCACACACTCTCAGGTCATTATTGTTTTTCCTGTTTAGGTAACAATGAATTAAGGGTTTTGGTATCTGATTCTTATTTAGGCATTGTTGTTTTCACTACAAATGACTGGCAAGAATCAGAGATGCCTGGAGGCTTCGTTTGAGGAAACATCCTACTCAGTCCTTTCCCAAAGAAATGGTTGGAATTCCTGGTACTTAACATGCCTAATGAGTAGAACAAGGAAATCACAAAGAGGAGGTTTTTCTTTCATTGCTCATTTCTTTTTCTCTCTTTTCCAGCTTTTTATGAGTATAAATCAATTTACAGCAATGGTAAAGTGTGGAGGAATAACTGCTTTGCACTTACTGACACCCAGACGTACATTAAAGTATTTTGCAGTTGGTTTGTCCTTGTTTTATATCAGTATGATGGCCTCCAAAAGCTACGCTTGGCAGAAACCTTATCTCTTCCTCCGTTCTCTGGCCAGATGCCCCCTGATTTTATTAATGCCCTCATAAGAAAGTGGGCCTAGAGTTTCTCTTTACTAACAAACAAATTAGTCTTTGTATTTGAGTGGCGCCACCCCTCCTCCCTCTCTCTCCGGCTGCTGGAGAAGCTGGAAGAAAATTCTCAATGAAACAAAGAAGACATGCAGCTCAATGGCTCACAAGTGGAGCCCAGGGGCATTGGTGTTGATTGGAGAAAGCAAATACTATTTTCTACTGGAGTAATCATTTCCCTTCTAAATTTGGATAAGTGAAGCACCCTGACAGGAGCGAATATAGCCCATTCATCTCAATAAACAATGTAGCTTCTACTTTTGGCAAAGTGGTTTGAACATGGCAGTTTTTGTCTCTACTGAAGTGGAGTTATTTTACTCACAGGGACATTTCAAGAGCACAGACGCATGTTAGTGTTGAATATATGCCTAGGAGATGTTACATTTGTCATTTTTGTACAATTTCTACAACTATTTATCCATTTTATATATGCAGTCTGTTGGCACAGTGTTTATTGTGGGACTGGAAACTGTTTAGCTCTTTACTTTATCCCCTTGCTGTGGTTAGACACTGTTTGGCCAAAGGATGAAAGACTCATTCAAAGCATGCCTGTTTGTCCCACTGGATAGGCGCTGTGACGGTGTCTCTCACCACACCAGCGTAAGCCTCTGTAAGAACATAACAGGTTTAACCAAGGAGCTCATACGTCAAGGCATTTCCTATACTGACTGTTGAACCTTACTTTAGGCTGTTCAACATGATATGCAGCCTGATAGCTGTAATGTCTGACAATGTGGCAGTCACTTGGGTTATCTGAGGTAACACAATATTTCCTTGAGAAATGCGAATCGTGCGTCTGTCTTGATGAATACAGAATGTGTACCAACATGTTAACTTGTCAACCTCAACCAGAAAGGAAATATTTTCCCCAGTTACCGCTTTGTTAAGAATCTCTTCACCTCAGATGACCCTGATGATAATCTCTGCTCTGATACAACATACATACGTCAGAACAGAGAACAGTCAGAACGAACATGAACATGGAGTTCTAGCACTGCGTGCACTCTTCTGCAGAACTCTGTGTATTTGTGTGTACAACACGTTGCCAGCAGAGTGCCAGCCTTACTTCCTTGACGGGATTATGTGCATCAAGAAGATTATTATAATTAAAATCTTTTGGCACAAGTAATCTACATGTTAATCTACATGCAGCATTAACATATTATTCCCCTCCAGACACTCCTGCTAAACTGATTTGTGACAGAAAATAAAATCTGTAATTGTACATGCTTCTATGTTTGGTGTTTTTTTTGAAATACATCTTCACATGTGCTCTCTCTGTGTCTTCCAGTCTGTACTCCAAGTATTGACATCCGAAATGAGATCAGCCAGTTCAAGCGGCTGGAGAACTGTACGGTGGTGGAGGGCTACCTGCGCATCCTCCTCATCAACGACAAGACCAGCAACATCCACCAGGAGGCCTTCCGTTCCCTCAGCTTCCCTAAACTGACCGTCATCACGGACTACCTGTTGTTATTCCGTGTCTCGGGCCTGGACAGCCTCAGCATGCTCTTCCCCAATCTGAGTGTTATCCGTGGACACAATCTCTTCTACAACTACGCCCTTGTGATCTATGAGATGACCAGCCTGAAGGACATTGGCCTGTACAACCTGAG
>NW_018128845.1:0-7502 GCF_001952655.1 Monopterus albus
AAGCCTGATTGGTTTTATACAAATTTTTACTCTATTAAAGTTTTTAAAACTTTGATAATCTTTCTGCTTTTTTTCTTCAAATATCACCAAAGGGAGGGAGGGCTTCTTTCAGAATCCCCAGGTAAGAGCCCTCCCCACCGAATAAAAATCACCAGTCATGTGTATCACTTTAAATTCCTTTTCTTGGCAGAGATTTAGTGACTACAATGTATTTTGAGATACTGAGTTTCCTATTAAATTAGGCTATCCAATAGAGGCTCAACTTAGAGCGATCTGCTAGTGAGCTGGTTGGCCGCAGTGTGGTAAAGTCCAGCCACATTCAATTAATGACAGTTCATTAAGTCACTAAAAGTAAAAAAAATGTAAGCACATCTAGAAGACCACAATCACTTGAACAGTTCTGCTCACCGGAGATAATGATAAGTAGGGGAGGTAGTCCTCTGGCACAGGAAAGTTATGCTCTGTGTGTTTAATTGCCTCCAAGATCAGATCCTCTTGGACTCTAGAGGGAGTATTATAAACTAAGAGCTGGGCTACTCCCAGTGTATTTCACTCTCGTCTACTACAAAGTCTTTTTCCTAATCCACCCTGGTCCTTAATAGGACACAGAGGATGGCTGTCTCGGTTGAGCACTCTTTAATGTGTTTGTTGTTTTTCCTTGTTTTCTCGGTTTTCTGCAACCCATCTGGGATTACATTCACCAGAGATGAGTGCCTAAATATCAGACACCTCATGCCAAGCACTTTCTCTCCCATTTTTGCAAACGCAGAAATTTGTGTGGACATTTTAGTTGGAGGGACAGCAGCTCTCAATGGGACCTGGAGAAAACACAGGAGGGAAAAGTGCTCAGATGCACTAGTTATAACAGCGAGGGACCCAGACACCAGCCCATCTATCCATCTATTGAATCTCTAGCCATCAAAATAGATGAACTGCTTCTCATTAACTGGACTAACTGACTTCTCGTGTTCTATTGCTTTCCGCATCATGGCGAGTCTGTTTCGGACAGCATAATACAGCTGGTAGGGCTCCAGATCATCCACAGAGTGGACCGCACAGAGTTATCCTTGAAAACAAGAGGAGGTGGAATCTGCTTCAACATAAATTAAAGTTGGTGGAAAAATGTCAGTTTTAGGGACAAACTCAGCATGGGAGTTTTCCTTGTTTATCCTCATCTGTGTTTACATCCCACCTCAGGCATGTGTTACTGGGGTGTGTACAGCACCTGGCTGACTGGAAACATCCTGACTCCCTACTAGCGAATTTTGACAGAGTAAACCTAGTTCACAAACTGCCCAAATACAGACAGCCTGTCAGTGGACCACACTGGACCACTGCTACACAGTAATAAAGGATCGATCTGTCCCATATGCAGCCTTCAGACTCTGATAAAAACATGATCCATATCATACTGACCTACAGGCAGAAACTTAAAGCCTGAAAGCCTGTTGACAAAACAGTGAAGAGATTGACCAAGGAAGCAAAGTCACAGCTACAGGCCTGCTTTGACTGACAGATTGGAGGGTTTTTGAAGTTGCACTGGCACTGTGACATCATACCTCAGCTTTTGTGAGGATGTGTGTGCCCACAAAGACCTTCTGCACATAGAACAACAACAAGCCCTTGTTTTCAGTAAAAATCAAACAGCTTTGTCATGCTAAAGTTGAGCTCTACAGAAATGGGGACAGGATCCTGCACATCCAGGTCTGAAACAGACAGACTAGAGAGATCACGGTAGCAAAGAAGATGCAAAATAAAGTCCTGATGCATGGACTCTAGTGACTACAGCACCAGTTATGGCCATGAAGAGATAATATAGCAAACAAATTCTCCAAGATTGTTCTACAAAGCCCATAATAATGAACTGTAGAATACTGTTCTGTGACTCAGTATTTTCAAATAAAAAAATTAAGATACATTATGAAATTTGTCAGTTCTAGATTAAACACCAAAGCAGAAGAAGTTGGGATGTATGTAAAATCAAAATGTATACAGAAAACAATGATTTGTAAATCATCTGTGTCCTGTATTGCATTGAAAGCAATACAGCAGCACATTATTTGATGTGACACCATCAATTTTATTCTTTGTTCAAAATAAACAATCTCTGTCATGCCTGCAACACATTCCAAAAAATTGGATGGTTTCATTTCAGGGCTTGTAATGAGGCAAAACAATGAAAAGATGGCTTAATTTGAAACAGGTAAAACTGTTTAGCTTCTTTCAGCTCATTGTTGAAATTCACAATGATTTTCTCTGCTAGAAGAACTTTGTTTCAGATCAAGGGATCAATGGACAAATTCTCAGGCTCTCATCAACCTTGTTTTGAGCAGCAGCAGTAAGCTGTGTTCAGTAGAATAAACACAGTTCCTTACCTGACAGCACCAAACATCAGACAGACAAACCTGGTGAATATATTGGCTTTCGTACAGTAGCAGTTACTAACACCATTAGAGACGGTGTTATTAGCCAAACTAAGTAACAGAAAGCGCAAATGGACCAAAAGCTGGAAACAACATTTATCTGTTTACATTTTCCTAACATTAGCCACCTTTTCAGCGATATCAAGCTGTGATAACTCCGCTAAAAACTGCATAATTACTAATGGATAACATTGTAATGTTGGCTGGAGAGAAGAAGAAGCCAGACACCAAAATCATGCTTTCTCGTGCTCTGGAAGCCCCCGTTTTATTACCACACATGCACACACAGCAACAACAGCCAACAAACAGAACACAGTTGCAAATCCCACCAGGTCTGCACTATATACAGCCTGCGCTGGTGCTGAGGAAATGCTGTTGGCTCCTAGACAGCTGGTGGAGATGGTCCTGGAGCTCATGGCTTTCTCCTGTTGTCTGACTCTTCCCCCTCAGGTGAAGCCAAGGGCCAGTATGGTGCAAGTTTGTCCCTGTAAAGCACCACCCAGTTTCACTTATTCAGTCTCATCCTGTACACCACATCAGACAGTCTTTTCAGCTCAGTACAAGGTCTGACCCATCGGCTTGCTGACTGTGGAGACAAGCCCTTCTTCCATCCAGGTCTGTGCACACACAACAGCACACCAGGGGCAAAGTTCTCTCTTTTGCTGTGAACAACATCATGGACCCATGTCTGGCAAAGCCCTGCAGCCATTGGTGCCCCCACTTGGTCCTGCTGTCGAAGAGTGTGAGAACACTTGCTCAGCCCACTTCCAGGTTGCACTGGAGTCTGCACCTCTGCAGGTGGGGAAACAGCCTGCGGAGCTGCTGCCTGTGATGTAATGTGTCCTCATTGTGCCAGCCACAATGGTGCTTCTTCCTTCTGCAGCTCCCATCAAACGAGCCATGGCTGGCTCAACTGGTCTCAGTGAACACCACCCTGGACAGTGGTGTAGCTGTTGATAAGCCCCTGGCTGGCTCTGGTGACATGTGTGACCCTCCAGCCAGCTGCTCCAGTGTCCCGGTTGGGTGCAACTCTTCTCTACCAGCAGTGTGGAGAGTCATATCATCTGCATAGCATCTGCATCCAGGCAGAGCATAAACCCAGCCACATCCACCATGGCCAGGACTCCACCAACAGGTCAAGGCCAAGGATCCATGGACACTGAATGTTGTCCAGCCCAAACTGGTGCTCAATGCTGTGGCCAGCTACAGTCACTGTAAGCATCCTCTCTCCCGGCATCTTTGCACTCTTGCCAGTCACTGTGGTCATGCAGGACTTGTTGGCCCTTCACTTCCAGGGTCTTGGGCCACCTGTCCCTGGCAATGTCCCCAGATGGACCCTGTGTCCACTAAGGTGTAGCGTCTGATACTATTCAGTTCACAGTCCAGGTACAATCCAAGTGTCCAGCCCAGGTGGCTAAACTCAGCTGTGACAGGCTGCACATAGATGAGCTGTCCGGGGGTGCTGGGCTGCATACTGTTAATGTAAATTCACAACAAGATACAAGATTCAAGATTCAAAGTGTTTATTGCCATATGTACAGTAAGGAAACATGGTTGCCTGCACAATGGAATTCTTACTTTGCTGTCCACAATGAATGCTGAACAATATAAGTCTAAAATAGTAGATAAATAGAAGTATATACAATATCATAAGAAAAAAACTGCAGTGAAAAGGAATAATAAAAATATAGGGTAGAGGTGTGAAAAGTCTATGCTAGGGGTCGGTGGGGTCTTTGAGGATGGAGGCAGCTTTCCTGCGGACTCTGCGGTGTTAGATGCTCTGCAGAGAGGGCAGTGGAGTCCTGGTGATCTTCACAGTCTTTACCACTCTCTGCAGGTGCTTGCAGCTGGTCAAGATGCTCTCAATGATGCAGCTGTAGGAGTTGCTGAGGATCCTAGGTACCATGCCAAACCTCCTCAGCTTCCTTGGGCTCTTCTTGGGAAGGGGGACGATGGTTTTGTTCTTTAAGCAGGAGGGAATGATGCTCTGGCTGAGGGAAAGGTTTAAGATGTTGGTGAGAACATAGCTGGAGGTCTCAAAGCGGGTGTAGAAGGTGTTGAGGTCATCTGGCAAGCTGTCTGTGGAGCTGATGATGCTGGTGATGGTCCTGTAGTCTGTGATGTGCTGCAGGCCTTGCCACATCTGCCCAGAGTCACAGTAGAATAGAAGCCATTGAGCTTTTCCCTTTTGTACTTCATTTCATTATCTGATCTGAATGCATGAGATCGAGCACCCAGCATGTGGCGTAACTGACTGTTTATCCAGTGCTTCTGTCTGTCTGCCCCAGTCTGTCTGGGGAAAACAGTCCTGCAGGGTGCTCTGAGTCTCTGGTGTCCAGAGTTTAACTTGTTTGGTTACAGGGTTTGTTTGTTTCAGTCTAAGCTGGATACAGAAACACAGAAATGTGGTCCGAAGTGGGGTGGGGTGCAGCCCTGTATGCACCCCATATGTTGCTGTTATCATGGTCCTGTTAGGGTTAGCCCCCTCGCCAGGAGGGTGAGGGAGGACTAGGGGTAGGACACAAGCTTGCCGACCCAGGTGCTAGTACAAAACAAAAGGTTTATTTGTAAACAATACAACAAAGCAACAGAACAGTGTCCAGAATACATACAAACGAAAGGGAGTGATGACGACGGAGACCAGGAACAGGTGCACACACAAACCGATGGTACGGCATCAGGGTGAGCCGTCTCTAACATGCTGATGATGTTGTAGAGTTTGCTGAGAGCCGCCGAGGAATTAGCTCTTGGGCCTATATACTCAGCAGCCAGAAACACAGCACTATGTTCTCTTGCTAGATAATAGGGCCGTCATTTCAGCAATAAAATCTCCACATCTGGCGAACAGTGTGTGACCGGGCCAATATACAGGCCTATGCAACCCAGACACTAATAAGTTTTAGTAGCTCTCAAAGGATATTATCCCTCCTTTTTCAAGAGGTCAAATTCATACAAACTCTACAAGTACTGGGTTACCACACACAGATAAGTCTGCAAACACACAGAGACATTGGGCTTGTCCACAAAAATAAAAATTTATTGGAGCCACTAAATAAGCTAACAGTGGAACAATGTTAAAAAAAGGCCTAACCCCAAAAGCTAAAACACTATGGTTAAGAAGAAGTTACTCCCCACTCAATAAATACAGTGCAAAACAGGAATAAGAAATGGTCAGAGGTCTACAGGTTAGAAAAGACCCATACATAAACATCACATCAATCAATCCAAACCAAACCAAACATAGGAGGGTCTTGCCTCCCTGCATTTCAAACCATTTACTCTATATATGGCTCATACACCATAAAACTTAAGTACTATACAATGAACAGGAAATATAATGCCGAGCAAACTTCTTAACAAAAAGTACACAAAACAAAAATAAGCAAAGCTAACCAAAGCAAAACAGAGCAATGCAAAGTGAACAAGGCAAAGCAAGCAGCAGTGGCTATCACTCCTTGGCTGCCCATCACCCTAGCACAACATGTGTGATGGATGCCAACTTCTACAAGATCATGCTTACAGTTATCACCCCTGGAGAGCATGTGGTAATCCCCCAAACAATCTCAAAGGGAAAGCAGGACACAGATCAATGGAGGAAGATTCACTTCAAAACAATCACAGCGGCAACCAGCACAGAAATTGCTTATCACAACAGCTTCTCCAGGGGTGGTATTTATATCCATAATCATCCCAGCAAATTGCTCACTGGGCGGTATAGGCGTGGCCAACCTGCCGGTTACAAGTGCTTATGAAGAGTCCATATATCTCCACACCACAAGTTGTTGATAAACACAAACACACCTCCCCCTTTGGCCTTACTGGAGATTGCAGTCCGGTCCCCTTGGTTCACAGAGTGACTCAGTAGCTAAACGACGGATTCTAGGATTTTGTCTGAAAGCCAAGTCTCGGTGAAAATTAGAGCGCAGCACTCTCTTATTTTCCATTGTGTTGTAGCAAGTGGCTGGGTAGCAGTGGTCGGCTAGTGTGAGCTTTTAGCCTAGCATGAAGCCCTCCCCTCTGGCGTTTCTGTCTCCAGAATGCTTTTCAGGTGTCAGTCTGTTCACTCGAGCTCGGTGCTTCAGGGCCTTCCTGGGGATGGTGGTGGTTGTTGCGGGAGTGGACAATGAGTTGTAACTCCGAGTTGGCAATATCCAGCAATGCCAGTCTGTTGTATGTTAGCAGAGCAAAAAACACACAGGCTTCCACAGGCTTCATTTTATGAAAGCAATGTTGCAACTACGGGTATGATCTTGAAGCACAGACACAGAGAGACTGTTCTGCAAAGCTTACATGATGTATTTAACTGGAGGACAGGGTGTGGCTGAATTGCTACATGTGATAAAATACAGTGGAAACAAACAGAATAGTGTCGCGATATGTCATAAGCACAACATTAATAAGTAGGAGATAAGAGTAATATGTCTCTTTTTGGTCTAGACTTGGTGCTTTTCACACCAGTGACTCAGCAATACATACAACCTCATTTGAACCTGCCTGGTTGTTCAAAGTTATCATATGAACTCATGAAGCTGTAGAAAACAGTGCAAATCCAACACAGCAGAACAAAGATTTGAATCCTCTTTTGAGGGATTTTGGTGGGGTAGTGCAGAAGGTCCCAGATAGTCACATAACAAGTCAAGTCAAGAATCTTTATTGTCATTATGCATAGCACAACAAATGTTTTTCTGGCAGCTCCTGTCTTAAAAGACACATTATTTACATAGCACGCAATTGTATAAGTCAATATAAAACAATGAGCAAATGAAAAGGGATGTATGGGACCTAATCAGGTCAGCAGCATGTTAGCAGCAAAATAGTGTAGTAACATTATAAGGTGCAGCTTAGTGCAAATCTCAGTCTTTAGGAAGAGGTGTGAGCATGGGTGTGTGTCTGCAGAGGTCTGGTGTTCTGTCTGTGTCTGTCCATAGTGGGGAGGTTGTGTGTGTGACTGGGGGCTAGGGAGGTGATTGATTTCACAACTCTGGGGAAGAAGCTGTGTCTCAGTCTGTTTGTTTTAGTTTTTATATTCCTGTACCTTTTCCTGGAAAGAAAAGGCTCAAACAGACTGTTGCCTGGGTG
>NW_018128846.1:0-1832 GCF_001952655.1 Monopterus albus
CATGTCTCTTCTTTTTCCTTCTTTACACCAGAAACACCTTTTGCCTACATAAAAAAACCCTCAAACAACATTCTTTTTCTTTACAAGTTTAACTGCTTCATCCCTCAGGACAGTTCCATACATCCTACTGCTTCAGCAGGGTCACTGTCCACAACCAAAGTTCCATGCAAGAGGCTTACACTGAAAATTCAATTCCATCAAAAAACTTTTCCAACATGGCTCAGTTCAAAATTTTGTCAACTTCTCTGTGCTGATTTCAACATTTGATGTTTCATCACTGTTCTGGGTTTTTTTCTAAATAATGCCTCTGACCGCAGGACCTGAAAAAAAATAGTGTCCAGGTCTAAACATTTGTCATTTAAAGAAGACTTTTCAGGTAGACTTTTTAGGTTGTATGTATAAAGACCCATCTTCTCATTAAACTAACATCAGAACTAAAATCAGACTTTTCCAGCCAGACAAAATTGTAGCCCTGCGGATTATACTTGAAAATTCTTTCTTGCCTCATAAACATGCTGACAATTTTAAACAAGGTCACCTAAAAGCACATCTAAAAGCCAAAACAGTGCTGTACTAACCTTCCCCCTTTTTTCTGGAACAGAATGGTGTTGCAAATGCCATTCTGGACAGAAACATCCAAAAAAAAAAGAGCTGGGAATGAAACAATATGGTCACAACAAGAGGCTCAAAAGTGATAGCTTTGAGCTGAGGGAGAATAGAAAACATCAGGAAACTGGGTTGGGGTCCAATCAGATAATTCACAAAAAGGCCCTAATCATTGGCCCCAGTTCTGTGGCTTGGTGCCCTGGATGAAGGGTAAGGGAAACATGTGGAACAGAGACAGCATCCAGTCTTTTTTCACCAGGGAGGTAAGCTCTCTGGTAATGGGCTTAAACAGCAGCCCCCCTTATTTGTTATTTTATTTTATTTTATTTTTTTCTTCCACATAAATGTGAACTGTACCTGCCAAACTTTCCTCAAACAGGGTCTCATACATGACATCTCCTTCACAATCATACAAGGGTGTGACGTGGGGAGGATCAGGAGGAGAGAAAAATGAATGCAGGTGTAATATCCAGGGCTGCCACTGAGCAATCGAAGAGAGCATGGAACCACTGGCATTTTGCTGTGGATTTGTGCCGCTGGCCCCCTCAGGCTGCGGATCCTCTGTGCCACTGGCCTGCATTCTCGCAGACTGTGGACTGTTGCCGCCTGTCCCACACGATGGCGGTTCTTCTTCCATCAGGCCCCAGTATATGTCTGCCTGGGGGAGGTGCTGGAGCACATAAGCCATCAACCACCTATACTAGAATCAGCAGCAGAGCAGGGTATAACAGGTCCCTCAGAGAAACAAACAGCCAGGCCTAATGGGTTACACAAAATTGTAGCTTCACCTTTAATCAATAAATTTCGACCCAGCAGGTTTACTGGGACTGAAGGAGAAATAACAAAAAATGAAAAAAGATTGACTGGCAACCTGGACATAAAAAGGACACTTACAGGCAGAGACTTTTTTTTTTTTTAGGGAAACCAAACAACAGGAACATGGTTGTTAGAATCTAACCTCTTTGTCAGAAATTAACCCAATTCTTTTGTTGGAAGCACGAGAAGTGACGACAGGAGAGGACTGTTTAAATTCAACAGAAAGTTTACTGAAAGTCTGATTACAAGAAAGTCTTACAGCGCTGGATTGAGAGAGCCAGAGCTCCCGCAGGAGATCTGACTTCTGACCCCTAAACTATGTTTTAACAATACATTTATCTTCTTGGGCTGCTCCGCCCTGGACAGAAGTACCACGAAACCAGGTGTGTTGTCATGTGATTTTCCAGGCG
>NW_018128846.1:2087-2885 GCF_001952655.1 Monopterus albus
AGCAGGAAAATTTAGATTTAATGTAGAAAAATGACTCCTGTATCATCCAAAAAGACACTTCCTGGTGTGCATCCTAAAGAGGCATAAAGGGCTCTGCCGGGGTCCCCCACCCAGGTTTTTCTGATGAGACAGTCAAGATGGAGGGGAGCCAGGATTACCTAGTTCTTCCCACTGAGGAAACTGTACCCCAGCTGAAGGGACCATCTGTAAGTCAGGTGCCTGGTGACCCTGAGCCTCAGCTTGCTGCTGCTGTGATAGGTGTTGGCCTCTCCTGTGGGGGCAGTGACGGGCCCAATGTCCTAACTGTCCACAGATAAAACATCCATCCCTCTGAGATTGACCTTTCACTGGAGGCCTACCCTGCCTGCCTTTCTGCCTCCATCCTCCATAACCTTGACCACGCCCACGTCCCCCACGACGTGGAGCATTGCGGAAAAGGCGGGGGTTTGTATCACCCTGTTGCTGTGGCAGAACCTGCATCTGAACCAGCTGCTTACGCTCATCTCCTTCATCACTTCCCTGTTTAGCTTCAACCAGCTGCACCTCCATATCTGTGTGCTCTTCATCTCCCTCTAGCTGTGCATCTGCTTGCCCCTGTAGGTAGTGAACCACATGACATTCCCAAACATCAGCCTCAGCACTGGGTACATCAGGATCATTTGCTCTGTCCTGCATCATTGAGACTCCCTTGTTAAAACAAGCAAATGTTCTTATTAATTCAGACCCCTGGCGCTCTGATACTTATAAACTTGTTTCCAAACTGATTTTGTCCTATCTAAACCCTCTCAGCAACCATTG
>NW_018128846.1:3383-7471 GCF_001952655.1 Monopterus albus
CGAACCAGGGGTTGAATACCAACACCCGTCAGCCTCTGTATTATTAAAGTTGGAGTATTCCCTGTCCTTCCTAGGCATGAAAGGATCCGCAAAAACAATAGTTTCAGACCGAAATAGATTTGCTGACTTTTTCTCGGTATCTCTCAATTCTCCTCCGTGTACATGTACAATCTTAACAAGCCTGGAGGGATGGAAGCAACTGGTGCTCCGCTTTGATTTTGATTTAACTCGATCCACTCTTTTAAACATGCAAAGACAAATAACATAACAACACACATACCTCTGCATATAATCCAATATCAGTTTGCATATACCTAAAACATGCGCGAATGAAAGAAGCCAGAATTATCCAGTCCTACCTCGTGACATCATTTCACCACGACTGGTTATCAAGTAGTAAACAACAAACAAAATTATAACGGTGTCAATACTTCTACACAACTACCTCTTTGATCAATATCCTCTATATCAAGCTGTGCACTGCTTCTCTGCCTTGACAGCATGTGTGCGTCTGTGTGTGTGTATGTGTGCTAGAAATTCGTCTTCACTCAGTAAAACAGAAGAGGAAGTAGAAAAAGCTTGCCCAAAAGGAAGCTGTAATCAAACAAACTCAGTAATATACGAAACTCTCCCCTTCAATTCAAATGTATTATTACTAAAAAACGGCTATTGTAGCTGTTGGAATGCTAGTAACTCTACCCCATTCCCAAACTTGTAAATTAACTCACTCACACACGCTCACAGCCTGTCCATACACTGTGAGACTTCATAGCTCAACTTTTTTAGGAGCTCTCTACCACACAAGCAAACCACCTATAATGACACAGACAACCTTTTATATTTCCTCATACTTCATTTTATCATCTCTGTCTCCCGACTTCTTCAGTGCATTTAAAAGAGCCGGTATTTACACTTCTATCGGCTTCCACTCAACGTCCTGGAGATCGTCAGCCCCCAGCTTAAAATAATTTATTTCCCTATCAAATTCCCCGTCCATTGTGCTGCTTTAAAAACAATTCACTGCAAAATTTCGAGATTCTCCTACTTTCTCGGGACTCAGAACCCAGTCACTGGACCCAGTGTCCAGGATAAATCAACTTTCTGTTCATTTATCGGCGCGACCACCTCGCAGAGAGCAAACAATTTACCTATGAGCAATCGTTCAATTTTGGGGTACCCCTACCTCCCCGAGGATTTTCAAACTCAGCCTTATACCAGTCCTCACGACCTGGTAAACTGTACCTGCCAGTACAGTGTGCGTGGCCAACCGCAGAGTAATTAATCAACAGTGACACAGGCGTGTCGCAAAAAACACTGCACCTGCAGCTAAAGACTCAACCCACAGCTTGTTCAAATTAGAATTTGTGAGTAATCCTCTATGTCGTCTCAGTCTGAGTAAATTTGTTAAGATCAATCAGGCTTTTTTCAATGGAAGCCAGAAAACCTATTTTCAGCCGGCTGTCTCAGACTTACGACGACGTTAAAGACACTCTTTTGATCAAATTAAATTTAATTGTCAATCAATCCATCAAATCCATTAAAAATCCCGGACGAGCCCCCATTTTGTCGGGTTCAGTTTTGATGGAAAGAATTTCAGTTTGAGTTAGGACATGTTTGTAAATGTTGGTCTAAGCATTGTATTCTTTATGGACATAAACTGGGTCTTTACTCTTACATTTTCACTAGATTTTATACATTTCCTTTTTATACCATACCTTCACCAACCTTTGTTGTTTTGCACCATGGTATTAGTAGCTGTTGTCTCAAACAGATATCATTTATCTGATTATATGCTATTCATGTGTCATATTGTATATGTATCATATATAAATAAGATCAGTGACATTGATTTATTCTGTGTCATTATTGAATAAATCTATTCTGAGTAAACTGGTGTCTTGTCTTTTATGTTAACCTGGTAACTGTATAGTGCAAAATAACATTCAAAGCTTCTGGCATGATTTTGCAAAAATCTGTTTTTACTGTCATCAGCATCTTCAAAACAGGACAGGGAATCATATGTTATACTCCACAATATCTTCACAGCACTTTACAAAAAAGATGCCGAGTTTCATTTTTGCCAGCACTGGATTCGAACCTGTGACCCTCCAGATTTCTCTCTTTCCTCTTCCCCATTTTCTCCCCCTTCTTCCCCATCTTATACAGACTATTGTTCCCCAGCTTTTAAAGCATGAACAAGAGGTAAAACTGTGAAAGCAGCCAGAGACAGCAGCTGGTCCAGAGTCAGAGCCTGTTGTAATCTGGTCCATCTGAGAGGAGCAAAGCATTAAAGGCCTGGTTCTGAGCTCTGGTCTGTATTGAGGGGTTTCCAGTAGAAGACTTTCCTGAGATCTAGTAAAACAAGACGTCTACGTTTCAGAAGTGATGGGTGTTTTCCTCTAAGGGCTTTGTGAAGAAATCCTGAGGAGGGTGAATCTGTGCTGACAGACAGAGGAGCAGCCAACAGGTTTGTCCAGGTCCCAGTGATGAGCTCTGAGATCAGCCCCTGGAATAAGTCACACACCAAGTTGATGGCTGGAGTGCAGATGTAGGAGCGTGCACGTAAATAAAGGTTCAAGGATTTTATTGTCAATTCACCATATGTTCTTTTCTCCGTGTGAAGTTTTGGTAAGTGCCAGTTTTCAGTGTGTGAATGACTCCCAGCTGCTCTGTGGTCTCACTCTTAGTTTCATGGGACTATAACAAGTCGAACCTGCAGGTGTTTGTGTGTGAAAAGCTGCTGTTTGTCTGGAGAAGAGCTCGGCCCTGTGCTAACAGTTAGCCACTGTGTCCAGCTAGAGTTCACGTGCAGCTGTTTCTATGTCACGTGTTGTTCTGGTCATGGGAGAGGGGGAGAGGGGCTCTGGGGTGGGGGGTCCCTTATTTGTTCCCAGTGAAGGAGGCAACCCTACTGACAAACATTCTGAGGCCAATGGATGTAAGAAAAGTGCTAGTAGCTATGTAGTGTCGGGTTCAGTTTTGATGGAAAGAATTTCAGTCACACAAAATATCTCAAGTGCACTTTACCTGTTTATTTCTCAGATGCGCATCTGGAGGTCATACAGCAAAACAGCAACAGCAAAGATGATCTGAAGTCACATCTCTAAAACTGTGCCTTAAATACTATTCTTCCCGCCTCCTTACATTCCTTAGGATGCAGCTGAGATCAATCAATACTCATCTAAAGTTCTATCCCACCATACACAGTGCTTTTCTCATGACATTTAAGTCTTCCTCCCAGTACATTCATGTTGTGATGTTCATGCCTCCCTAAAACTTGAGGTACTTTCCAGTGATCAAAGAGCACACATACACATAATGATTAAATGAACACTCTGTAATGCTGAGAAAGCTAAAACTTATTTTTATCAGTTTATTAAGTATAAACAGTGGAGTGTAACCAGACATCTTGATGCCCACTGTTTTCAATCATTTGCTATTCTCCAGTTATTCCCTTAAAATTCTCTGTACTAAGCACAACTCCCAAAAATACATTTCAGTGTTAGAGTGAACACATACTGCAATTAATTAAAACATAGGTGAAGGTTAAATTCTTGTGCAGTTCAGTTATATGCTCATACTTCAAACTCAGTGAAAGTTACATTCCATATAAGTGCATAAAGAGTGTTTGGACTACAATACATGGTCTTATATGTGCACAGTGAACAGTGTTAATACTTGAATTGCAATGTCTCACACAGTTAATATCTCACAATTCCCCCTTTTGATCTCTAAAAGAGATCACACCTCAGTTTCTGTGTTGGCAGGGATTTTGTCATACTTATCAACTCCTTCATCCTGCTCCAGTAATGGCATCGTTAGTTTAGGATTCATTCCCTGTCTAGTACTCTTCTAGCACAACTAAATCTGTGCTGTCCCCAGCTGCATTTTCTGGCTCAAATTTCAGGCTTGACATGCTTACAGGTATGAATATCCAGTCATCATCATCATCATTTATCTCATCTTTCAAGACCGAGGAAGAGCTACATGATACAGAGTTGTTTGTTTGCCATTCCAGATGTCTCTCACTGTCACCTTTATCAAGTGATAAACCTTCAAAACCCTCATCCTGTACAGCAAAACAAGGA
>NW_018128847.1:0-3960 GCF_001952655.1 Monopterus albus
ATAAAGAATAAAACCAAAAATTGCCTCCACATTAGTTTTTCCAAAATTTCTTTCTACTGTAACTAACAAATGCACAGTGAGGTGATGTGACATCCACAGATTTCTAATCAGATCATGATTTCTGATTTCTACTGTATTTAGTAAACAACATATCATACTGTGAATATGTTGAAATAACCAATTACATCCTATTTATTATATTTTTCTGTATTATAATATGTACAAAACATGATGAAGACTACTGCATTTTTGTACAGTATGAACGCATCTTACTCCTGGTCCTGTGTATTTTATTTCTTACCTTAGAAAATATAATACATTAAAACATTAGGTTTAGATCTGATAATTTTGAGTTTATTTAACTTACCTGCTATCTCAAAACATCTCATTTTTGCTGCCATTTATAAAAACCATAATTAATTGATCATTGAAAGAAATATGAAAGAAATGTTGGGTTCCTGCAAGGTTAGAAATTATTTACATTGCACAAATGGAAAATATATTTAAAATGCAGTGCAAAAGTATTTCTTTTGATTGTGAGGCTTATTAAAGTAATAAATTATTACTATTATATTGTTACAATCCTAAACTGTTATACTGGTGATGATAACCAAGCCACAGTTTAAATATTGTACATTCAAAAATCTTCTATAGCAGAAACAGTAAGACCGCAAAGATTACAGGATGTATAACTGGAGGGCAGTGTGTGGTTGAACTGTTACATGTGATGAAGAAAGTTGGGACAGAAAACAATCACTACATATGGAGAATAAGCAAAAGAGAAGATAAGAATTGCATCAATTCCTGGCTAAATCCTTTTTACTTGAGTGACTCAGCAGCAGCAGCACAGAAAGACTGTCCCTTCACAGAAAAGGTCATGTGTCTCTTTTCAGTCTCTCCACAGTTTCTCTCTACAGTACGTTGGCCTCACAGGAATTAGGCTGCAGTATCTCAAGTGTAACAATGAGTTTAACTGATTTTCTAAACCAGGGGTAGAAAAGGGCATAGATCACAGGGTTTAGACAGGAGTTAAAAAATACCAGAAATGTAAAAATGATGTTTGTCACCTTGTGGTAATAGCGAGCAATTGTAATAAAATAATATGGACAGTAACACATGAGAAATACAGCAACAAGGACACCAAGAGTCCTGGCTGCTTTAATCTCTGATTTCTTAGCAGTTACAGTCACTGAACGCTGCAGTGTGACAGCTGCAATGTGGGAGCGCATGGCACGGGCCTGAGACACAGCCACTCATATACAGAATGACAATGGCAGTAATGGGAAAGATAAACATTAATACCAAGTCAACAGCTCCGTTAGTGTTAACTACACATTGTCCATAGCAGGAATTATACCTGCCTGGTTGTTCTAGGTTATCATATAACATCAGAATGGTGTATAAAACAGCATAAATCCAACACAGGACAACAAAGATTTTAACTCTCTTTTGAGTAATTTTGGTGGGGTAGTGTAGAGGGTCACAGATAGCCACATAACGGTCGACTGATATGAGAACCATGTTTACTACTGAGACATTGACAGAGATACAAATTAATAAAGCAAACAGAATACACATCAGGTCACCCAGGAACCAGCAGGGTTCTGTTAAGAATATTTGCATTGGCATCACAAAGAGGCCAACAAGGAAGTCAGCAACAGCCAGAGAGAGGAGGAGGGGGTTGGTGGGGGGGGGGTGGTGCCTGCAGTGAGAAAAACACCATGAATATTATGAACAGAAACAGCACCATTAACAACAGAAACATGCTGTTTATGAAAGCAGTTCCAACAACAGTGTATCTAAATGGTAAATGCTGTCAGCACTGCTTATAAACAAAAGTCACATCAAACCACAAATACTGTATAATACCATACTATATATAATACTCCTCAAGGTCAGTGGTTTCAGTCAATCTCACTACAACAACATATGATCAATGCTAAGACATTTATCTCTGCCTGAAGTGGGAGATGGAGATGATGACCAGCAGGTTGAGAGATGCAGTGAGCAGAGAAATGAAGGAAACCACAATGTACATAGGCATTGTCTCAGTGTGAGGACGTGTGTACTTTTTGCAAGACATGTTAAGGAGCTGTGGAAAGCAGAGTTCACCTTCCTCCATCATCAGAGAGAGAGGAAGCGAGGGGAAGCTGCTGAACAGTTGCAGCTTTCTGAGAAAAGTTCTGTGTCATACAATTGATTTATCTCTTCTACCATTTGCCCTCCTCCCTCTTCTCCTGTGTTTTGGTCTCTCTCTTGGATACTGATCTTCCTCCTCCATGACATTGTATTTACTAAATAGTGAAACTGCATGTTCATACTTACTAAGGAGCTGCAGTGGGGTTTTGCAGTGAGGAAAAACAAGAAAAGCAGCACCATGGGAATTTGCATGTTTGGTCTCATGCAGGATTTATTTTTAGGGGTGTGCAATTCTGAAAAATTTTGTATCAATCCAATACCAAGTAAATACAGAGCCAATATCACATACCAATACTGATACATTTTATTTATAAAAGCAGTTTATGTACTTCATGAGAGCACCATTGTGGATTTATGAGATGAATGCATCATCAATATGCTCAATCTGAATATATTTTCACAACCAATAAATTATTGTGATTTTTGCTTTCGTCTGAAATCTGCACAAAATTATTCCTGGAGAATAATGAATGTTTTAAAACTTACATTTTTCTTTCCTTACATAACAGCTAAATATAATTTCTCCCCTCTATTGCACTTCTCTGGCTTTTTATTAATAAACAAAGTGCACAAAATTATAACACGAGAACAAACAACAAATCCCCCTTGAGCAAGCACTTGATGAACGTGGAGTGGATAAAGTCCCTTTAACTGGAGAAACTTCTGACAGACCCTGGCTCTTGGTGGGTGGCCTTCTGGCTTGACAGGTTGGGGTGAGTGGATAGAAGAAAGAGGGAAACAAAAGAAGAGCAACAAAGTACAACAACAAACACTAGGCAGGTTGATGTGGCCCCTGACTACTCATCAGAGATGTAGACTTCCAGAGCCAGGGTTACCTGCAGGAAGGTACAGGGAGAGAGAGGACACACTACAGGAGAGTGGTGAAACAGAGTTAGTGACATGTAATGATGGCATATAGATGCACGGAGAGAGGAGAGGAGAGGAGAGGAGAGAAACTCAGAGCATCATGGACCTTTAGCAGCCTAGGCCTATAGCAGCATAATTAAGGGAAGGCTCAGAGTAAACTAAGCCAACCCTAACTATAAGCTTTATCAAAAGGAAAGTATTATGTCTAGTCTTAAAGGTAGAGAGGGTGTCTGCCTCCCAAACTGAGACTAGGAACTGGTTCCGCAGGAAACCGAGACTAGGAACTGGTTCCACAGGAGAGGAGCTTGATAGCTAAAGGCTCTGCCTCCCATTCTGCTTCTGTGGACTCTAGGAACCACAAGTAGACCTGAACTCTGAGAGCAAACTCCTCTGTGGGGATGATAAGGCACTGTGAGGTCTTTAAAATACAATGCAACCTTATCATTAAGGGCTTTGTATGTTGGGAGAAGGATTTTAAAGTCTATATTGTATTTTACAGGGAGCCAGTGGAGAGAAGCTAATATAGGAGAGATTTGATCTCCCTTGCTAGTTCCTGTCAGTACTCTGGCTGCAGCATTTTGGATTAACTGGAGGCTTTTTAGGGAATTATTGGGACATCCTGATAGTAAAGAGTTACAGTACTTCAGTCTGGAAGTAACAAATGCATGGACCAGTTTTTCAGTATCACTGAGATAGGATCCTGATTTTCGCAATGTTGTGCAGGTGAAAGAAGGAAGTTCTAAAGACTTGGTTTATGTGACTATAAAAATACCAAAAATTCTGTCAAAGTTAGGTGTGAGATTGATTTACGGCTTTAATTGATGTGGCCCTGATGACTCACGCTTACCATGAGGGGTTCATACATCAAAGAGTTTTTTTACTATAAATATTATG
>NW_018128847.1:4601-6332 GCF_001952655.1 Monopterus albus
CAAAGTATTAACTTAAGGGGGCTGAATAATTTTGCACGCCCAATTTTTCAGTTTTTTATTTGTTAAAAAAGTTTGAAATATCCAATAAATTTCGTTCCACTTCATGATTGTGTCCCACTTGTTGTTGATTCTTCACAAAAAATTACAGTTTTATATCTTTATGTTTGAAGCCTGAAATGTGGCAAAAGGTCGCAAAGTTCAAGGGGGCCGAATACTTTCGCAAGGCACTGTATCTACTTTATATTTCACTTGTATTTTTGTGGCATTCATGTGGACGGCAAAGTAAGAATTTCATTGTACAGGGAAACACATTTCCTAACTGTGCATATGACAAATAAACACTTTGACCTTTGACCTAATCTGAACTGCTGACCTGCTGTATTTATCAGAGAAACCTTGCTACATTCAACATGTAGGGGAACAGGCATGGTGGTAGCACTGCAGCTTTGATTAGGGCACTGCTACTGTTGCATGAAGCCGGTCGGGACCTGCTGTGGTCCGTGGATCCTGACAGAGTATCGCTCTTAACGGAGGCTGAAGAAGAGTATGGACAGCAGTCCAGCGAAGTGGCTATGTTTTGCAACCCAGCCTGCTCTACATGGGGAGAAGAGGATTGGGGTAAAGCCGACCAACCATCACTCTCTGCCACCAGCTCCACGTCCATCTCTGTGCCTGGCTCTGAGGTAGAGTGCACGGATGAGGTGGAGGGTTTTGTCAAGGATAACCAAGAGTTGGACAGCAGTGATAGCTGAAGACAGTACTATAAGTCTACAGAAGGGAACAAAATTATAAATCATAAATTATACCAAGAAGAAAGCCCAAGCAGGCCCATGAACCAGACTTCAGCACACCAGCAGCAATACTGCAGTTAAGGATAGGAGGTACTTTTCTGTGAATAAGGAAGTTAGTAGACACATCCCTATAAAAGAGAAACTGCAGGCAGAGATGTGTGTGTGTGTCTGTAAGAAGAGGAAAAAAAGAGAGAAAGGAGCCACTGAGTTTATTGAAAAGGAAACATAATGGCTTCATGCAAAAAGTAACAGTTTGTGTAACAGTGTGTAAGAAGGGAAGCAGGCCAAGAGGACATCTCAGTTGAGTAAGGGTTAGAAAGAAGACAGAGCCACTACCTGACACCATTTTGATTCTTGTTTCTCTTAAGTACCGATTGAGGAGCGCCAGTAACTCATGCAAGCACGCACCAGCCTAAGCAAAAATTTCATCTGATTGGTTCAGTAGTCTACTAGTTGGGAGTCTTCTGACTGGTTGGGACTCTAGTGTCATGACAGTGAGCTCCTGATTGGTCCTTCAGGGACATACAGTAAAAGATCGCTGCCCAACCTACAGATTCAGCAGAATAAGTGATTAATCTTTTAAGCATGTTTCATGAATTAGTATGCCTTATGCCAGCTTATGTGCCTCACACCATTCTGCCATGAGCAATACTGAGGAAGTTAGGATTAACATGCTTTATCAAGCATCTTATACAACAGGCAGAAGCACCAGACTTCATGGAACACTTCTCTTTCACTTCCATTTATACATTTTAGTTCACATTAATGTAACTTCAGGTTTGGAATAATTTCTACTGTTATAAGAACTTTAAGGAGGAAGTCCTTGCATTGACTAGTTATGTCCAGACATCATTGGCTTGACTAAACATTTCCAACCTTCTTGTAGACATTTTTCACTATTTTCAGTTAACAAAATTTCACATTTTCAATTCTAAAGACA
>NW_018128847.1:6350-7463 GCF_001952655.1 Monopterus albus
AAGAGTGAGTTTTAAGCCAAATATATGGTGTCTCCACATTCCAGTAAAGAGTGAAGTAAGTGAAGTCCTGGTGTCTAAGTGTTCCTGGGAAGGAATCAGATAAGGGAAGCAAGGATCTTGCTTGTTTGATTTAATTGAAATCTATTGTCTAAGGTCAGAGGTGTGAGTCCAATATGTGTATTCTAACACAGTAAAGTCTGGTCTGTCGTAGTCATGGAGATGAGGCAAGGTCCTTTTGATGTCCACATCTGGTTTATCTGCAAAGGATGGTGTGATAGCAGATCCTGGTCTATGCATTAGGGGTAGTTTGCATGGCAGTCCTTAGCTAAAACAAAACAGACAGACAGCTTAGTTCTGGGGCAGAGAAAAGTTTTTTCTGCTTCTAAATGCCTTGGAATAAAAGTCATTGCATTCTTCTTCTTCTTCTTCTTCTTCTTCCTTCAGCTGTTCCTGTTAGGGGTCGCCACAGTGAATCATGTGTTTCCACCTAACTCTATCCTTGGCATCCTCTACTCTCGCCCCAATTAACTTCATGTCCTCTTTTAGCACATCCATATATCTCCTCTTTGGCCTTCCTCTTGACCTCTTGCCTGGCAGCTCCATCTCCAACATCCTTCTACCAATATAACCACTATCCCTCCTCTGCACATCTGGCCTCTCTGACCTTGTGGCCAAAACAGCCGACCTGAGCTGTCCCTCTGATGTCCTCATTCCTAATCCTGTCCCTCCTAAAAAGAACCTCAACATCCTCATCTCTGCTACCTACATCTCTGCCTCTTGTCTTTTCCTCACTGCTACAGTCTCTAACCCATACAGCATAGCAGCATAGCACCTTTCCTTTGATTCTTGCTGCAACTCTTCTGTCACACAACACTCCTGACACCTTTCTCCACCCACTCAACCCGCCTGCACTCGCCTCTTCACCTCTTTCCTACACTCCCCATCACACTGGACTGTTGACCCCAAATGCTTAAACTCCTGCACCTTCTTGACCTCAGCCCCCTGTAACCTCACTGTTCCACTTCCCTCCCTCTCATTCATACACATGTATTCAGTCTTACTACGACTGACTTTCATTCCTTTTCATTCCAGAGCAGACCTCCACCTTTCCAG
>NW_018128848.1:0-6379 GCF_001952655.1 Monopterus albus
TAAATCCACCAATTAATGCTACATGTAATCAGTAAGAGATTGTGTGTATCTCACCCTTACCAACTGCTCCACTGGTGGATGGTTGAACCTGAAGATGAACAGAAATATTTCACTCTTAAAACAGTATGAAATTATATTCATACAGGCTTTGCCCTGTAGCAGGGCTTTATAGGGCTTGAATATATATCTTTATTATTCATACACTGCAATTTTCATTCAAGTTCTCATTCAGTCTTTGATGACTCTGACAAAACCTTCATTAAACTAAAAATAGGGTTCAGGTCATGGCTACATGCTTAAAGCATGAGTGATATGCCAGCTGACAAGCAGGCAATGTAGACTGGACTGACTGATATAGCAGCTTATTGGTTGCATGACGTGTGTCTCAAAAACACTACTGAGTCCATTTAAAATACAGGCCTGTAGTTATAAATAAGGATCAGGATTGGATCAACATTATTCTGATCAATACCAATACTGTGAAATATGCCAGGATTGGTGCTGATACCAATACTTAGTATTGGCTCTCTACTGAAAATATAACCTGTATGACTGTAATAAATTACTGTATTAAACTTACATGATTAGAAAGATCAACAGTTTCCTGATTTGTTGTGTTGTGTTCTCCCTATTGACAAAAGAAAGTGTTGCAAATCTGGTTTAGTAAAAACAATTTTAAAACTGTCCAATTTGAAAATAAAGCCACGATTGTCAGTGAGATTTTAGTTTTTTTATCTCAGTGTCATCAACGCTTAATGAATGTGATGTGATGCCAAATACAATACTTGTGTAATGTATGTTCACAGTGAAGAACGTTACCTTTAAAAACTTGAGTTTGTTCTTAAATTTTACCCTTTGTCCCACTTTTGGGATCAAGTTATCAATATCATGATCTTCAAGAAGATATAAACTTTCTTTGTCAATGTGTTCATCTGTAATTAAAAACAGTCAAGTTGAACATTAGTCACACAAATAATTTCAAAATTCTACAGAAAACATTTCATAAGGAGTGAAACAGATGTGAGTTCAGCTCACAGAGCCTAAAGCTTGGTTGTCTGAGCTGAATGCTTATTTATTTATTCATTTAAACAAACCATTACTGTTCTGTGCTAATTGCACCAAGACCTATTATTTCAATAACCCATAAGATGCTACATGACAGATAATAATTGCCAGGATTTGGCAACACTGATTTCTACCAAAATAATGTGCAATCTGTAAAAGACTGTACTGTAATGTTACAGTATTTTAATATGTGAATTGATACATATTTAAATGTTTCAGTGTTGGTATGTTGCATTATTAGTGTATAACATCTGTGCCCACCAAAAAAAGCACAGTAATAATTTACCTAGAAAACTTCCTATCAACTCACTGAAGCCCCATTCAGTCAATTTGTTACAAACAAATTCATCCATGTCCAAGAACAGCGACTGGAAGGGAAAAAAATGTAATCAATCAGATATAATCAATTACATGTACTCATTTGAGATATACAAGCTGTATAGATTCGATTAACCAGTTGAGCTGGTGACTTTCTGGCCCCAGCTTTTCTCTCTCAGGTATTACATTAATGTGAAGCACCAGCTGAGGCTATTGTCTCACATACAGCAGCTACATTTTCTTAGAAGCTCTTTGTATTGTTTTTACACTTTAAGGGTTGGGCAGACAGTTACTGTTTACTGTAATTAGCCACAGTCAGGCGATTATTATTTAGGACAACATGACTAATGTCTCCAACTGTCTTTACTGTTGTGAGAGAACCATCTCTGCAGTGTGGCAAGAAACCAGCAAGGTTTCTATTTGGAACTAAAATAACATGACCCACAGTTTCTGGCTTTGTGCAGTTGTTGTCTCTTATAAAAAAGGCAACACAACTGTATTATCATAACTGGACCTGATGTTATAAACCAAGGATCAGCACAATAAAACAGCACAATGTTTTAGTAAGTCAACAATATAGTATTTATTAATCAAGATTTATGTCAGGTTTGCCCGGCCACACCGGCCTCTCACCTTCCTCACTCTGTCTCTCTCTTTTAGTCTCTGATTGCTGATCACGTACACCTGCTCCTCACCCCTTGATTTTCACCAGCTGCACTTCATTAGTTTACCCTTACTTATACCCAGCTCACCTCTCACTCACATGCCAGTTCGTTCTCGTTCTCAGGCTATTCTCTTCGTCCTTTCCATGGATTGTTATTTCGTTGTTGTTTGCCTTAATCTAGTACCTGTTTGTTATTTCCCCGGACTTCCATTCGTTTACCTCTTCTAGTCAGCTCTTGTTCTCTACAGGGACTGTTTCCTCTGGACTTTGGCTCCACTCTACCCTCCCAGACAGGTCGATGCACAGTCACCAGTTTGTCTGCCAGTTTCTTAACACCTGTGTTTTTTTCCAGTAGCCCCCATCACCCACCAACCAGCCCAGGAGTGACCCCGCGACGCAGCTCGGCCCATCTCATCCACCTCACCTATCTTCACCTCCTGCCGCTGGTCGACACCCGGTCACTCCTATCATTCATTATCCACGTACTTGTTTTGTCTGTACACCACATTGTTAATAATAAACCACAGCTTGCACTGAAGTCGGCTACCTGGGTCCGCCTCTCTTTACCGCTCGCTCTTCAGTGTGCGAACGATTTCTAACAATTTATTTAGCTATAGTTTTTCCACTTTACCATTTAAGTTGTGTTTTTACTGCCTTATTTGTTGGCTTTATGTATAAGTGTCTAACCAGTGAATAAAGAAAGTTTTCCACGTGAACTACAAAAAAACAACCAAATTTTAAATGTGGCGAAGGGCAACTCTAAAATCTGTCACTCCAGATGCTGCTGACAGTGATGAATAGTAACTACAGTTTGTACATTTATTCAAGAACCGTAGTTAAATACGTATTTGTGCTAAACTGAGTTACTTTACATAAGAATTACCATTTTGTTACTTTTTAACTTCTGCTCCACTACATTTCAGAGGAAAATGTTTACTTTGTGTATGCATATCAAATTATTTTTTCCCAGTTATTACATGCTTAAAAAATTTAAATCAGAACTGAAAGTCCTTCACCTACTTCCACTGCTGTCACCTAAATGAAAGTGAATTTTAAAAAATAAACACTAAAAAGGCAACAAAACAAATACACATCCCCTCACTATCACTCTGACAGTGTATGACTGACGTGAGAATAACAAATTTATGTTGATAACAAAATGCAGCATTTTTTTTTAATGGCCAAGATCTGGTGTTATACAATCTGTGTGAATCCAAGTCCAAACAAACATCTAAGCTGAAAATGTGCACAACTAGACAGAAACACTGTGTTTCACAGATTCAGGCCACTGTGTGAACAAGCAAACCAAAATTTCTGAGCTATTATGGTTTAGATTTAGACATTCATTATATATTTACAAATACCTGAGCAACAAACTGACACCAGTTGTATATTTTACAAAATATCATTTGGTAGATTAGTGCAGTTTTAAAGTATTAACTTAGAGATTTTAACTCTGCAAAAACAAGGTTGTAAAATATTTTGCTCCCATCCTACGATCAAAACTATTGTTAGGAGAACCTAGAGCAGCTTTTAGTTTTTTGTCAACAACATTAATGATAAAGAAGCTGGATGTGACCATTTGACACAAAAGTGAACTTTATTGAGGATTATTGAACAGTGCATGTCAAACAGGTTTGCATCTAGAATTAGCACAAATTTCTAGGATTGAGAAACATCAATTTTAAAAACTGTATAGGAAAAAACTGAATGAGTAAAAAGTTTATTTTTCATCTTTTTCATCACCATTTGTATCTGTCAAACAGTATGAACAAATATAATCCATGATTTTACAGTAAAAGTAACCAATTTCTGTCTTGAACATAAGGGAAAAATAATCAACATCCAAATGTTAGTAAATACTAAAGTTTGTATCCAATGTAACTGTAATCAAGGTTCAAGCTGAAATGTACAATCCATTAAATCACTGAGATTGCAATGCTTCTTCCACAACTAACCAGCTAAACTCATAATGGAAAAATATGAGAATCTATTCAACAAGAAGAAAAATGTTTAAACCACTAAAAACAAAAAGCCTCTGGGCTGTCATAGTTGCCTAGTGACTAAGAACCATACTATACAAACTACTGTATAATGTCCCTAATTTGAAACTGAACCGTTTCATGACATTCATGTCTCTCCAAATTTTCTCTCTGGCTCTGGAATATAATCAGTTATAGACAAAAAGTTTCTACAAAGAAAAAATAAAATAAAATCCCTAAATAATCTATATGTAAATCACAAAAGATAAACTCATAGCACATGTAAAAACAACACTAAAAGAGAACAGGAATGATAACTTGACAAAGGTGACTGAAACCAACTCCAGAGGCCTCATGTTGAACAACGATGACAAACAGTAGGGCTGTCACAACAACCACTGGTGAGCATTTACCTCAATGTGGAGACAACTGGTCACAGTGAACACAAGATCCTATCATCTGATTGAACGATCAGTTTGGATCATCAGTTTAACTAAAACTTACTTTTGTTCATCTCTTGGATCAGTGCTATTGTGATTAAAAGGAGTGACATTATTCAGAACAAATTCACTCATACACTATTCAAAGCCCTTTAAAAACTCTGTGTAGAGTTTTTAACTAAAGTTTACTCAGTAAATGACAGTTGTTCATCTGCGCTTCAGCTCAAAGTAGTGATTCTTCACCCTCTCAAGCGCCTTTGAGACATCTGAAAGTCAAACAATCAAAAAGCATATTTAAAAAAAAAAAGAAGCATTTTTATATTCACTATTGGAAAGTTGCGGATTGATTAATTTTAATATGTTTACAGAATTCTCAGTGATCTACATAAATGATTTTATTTTGATGTGTTCTCTTTACCTGGGATTGATTCATCATCTGTCAGTGACAGTTCGATTACTTCTGTCAGGGTTTTCTCCAGCTTGTCCAGGATTTCCTCCTATTTCATCACCAAAACCTTCATCACTCAAACAGTCAAATATTGTGTTCAACATCAAAAAAGCTCAAACAGTTTAATAGTTTGAATATTTAAGAGAGCTGCTCAGACTGGTTGATAATGGTGGTTAATGGCTGTAGACTGTAGGCTTTTATGCTTATACTCTATATATCTTAGATTCATAATCATTTGCACATTTGTGGCAAAGCCTTTAGGCCTTTTACTAGCAAAGACAGCTTTCATAATGATACATGTTCCACTTCAATATAAAAAAAACTTAGTGTAAATGGAATCATGGATAAGGATAAATGTGTAGCACAATACACTTCACTGCATTAATGCATTTCTTATAAATTGTGACAAACCTTCAGCTCATTCAGTTGGTTCAACATAGCAGCTTTAGCCTCCTCAAACATGGTGTTCTTTGAAACAGATATGTGCTTCTGAAGTGTGTCCCTCATCGTTTTTCAATGAGTCTCTTCCTCTAAATTCTGCTGCTTCTACAGTTAAACAGAAAATTGTTGTCAAGCTTAAACGTTATACACAGTTATGATGAATGTAAATGTGAATTATTATAGTGGCAGGTTGTAAACAGTATGTCAGGGTGGTTTTTTGTACTTTTATAGCATTCTTGCATAGTTTCCTCAATTTTCTCTGCCAGACCGTTGTAGATTGTTTTCTTACGCTCTCGGATGGTTTTGTTGAGTTTTGTCTTAATTTTGTCCTCCTTAAAGACAGAATATAAAGTGTAGATAAACATGTTTTGACATAATGTCAAGGCATTGCAAATAAAGCTCATCTGCTCAGTTTCAATATGTAGCATATTAGAATTCTTCATACCCAGTGTGTGTGACTGTATTAACAGTTCCTTAGATAGTACTGTGCAAAAGCTTGACATTAAAAGTGAGAATGTTTTAAAAGTGCAGTAAACAGAAAACACTTGATTGAATCAGTATTTAAAATAGCTCAAATTATTTTAAGTACATTTGCACAGTTTTTCAAGCTACTGCAGAACACATCATTTTTGTCATTGATGGTGTGATGGCAAAATGTCTCAAGTGTCTTATTTATATATAAATATCATACACATTAGAGCTGAACGATTGTTTTCACATCAACGTTGAAATTTAACAATGCAATTTTCACCTCACAAAGCATACGATCTAAGATGTGATTAAAACATGTTTCTAAACACTACAGATTTATAAACAATCAGAGGTGTCCCCACAGGCTTCATGTGAAACCTGCAGAGGGATGGATGAATCACTGATCTGGTCGACTGGGCACCGACCCAGAAGCCCCCTAAGCTCTAAACTCCTATGGAGATCATCTTGCCCTGGGTATGAGGAAGACACACGGTGGGCCTGTGCTGACCGTTCCACTGAAGTCTTCCTCACATTAGACTAATAAATAAGA
>NW_018128848.1:6846-7454 GCF_001952655.1 Monopterus albus
TTCACATGAGCTTTTTGATTTTTCAACCCCCTCAGTAAGGCATCTATCAAAAGCCTCATTCGCCTCTTCAATAGATTTTCTGACTTTATCAAGTTCCTGCTTCAGATTTTCTTCAAGGTTTTTGCACACATCCATTTTTATGCCAGCCTGAAATAAAAGAAACACATTCTGAATTTAGACATGGTGGAGCAGTGGTTACTACTGTTGCCTCATAGCAAGAAAGTTCCAATTTCAAGCCCCAGTCGACCCAGTGGCTTTTTGTGCAGAGTTTGCATGTTCTCCCTGTGCCTGCGTGGGTTCTCTCGGGGTACTCCTGCTTCCTCTCACAGCCCAAAGACATACAGCTTAGGCTGAGTGGTGACTCTAAATTGCCTGAAGGAGTGAGTGTGTGTAGTTGTCTGTCTATGTGTCAGCCCTGTGATAGACTGGTGACCTGTCCAGGGTGGACCCTGCCTCTCACCCAGTGTCAGCTGGGATTGGCTCCAGCCCCAGCCCCCCCATGACACTATTCAGGACAAGTGGTATAGATAATGAATAGATGGATTCAAAATGTAAAGCCATAAAACTATAAACGCAACCCAAGTGGGTTTTCTTTCAAAACAGTGTTT
>NW_018128849.1:0-1012 GCF_001952655.1 Monopterus albus
ATGGATGGATGGATGGATGGTTA
This sequence comes from Monopterus albus, assembly GCF_001952655.1. Lineage (NCBI taxonomy): Eukaryota > Metazoa > Chordata > Actinopteri > Synbranchiformes > Synbranchidae > Monopterus > Monopterus albus. The sequence goes on from NW_018128849.1 coordinate 24, forward strand.
TGGTTAATAGATTGATTTGGTTCAGATTAGGGTTACATAGGCTTTGTTGAAAACTAAGTTAACTAGATTTAGGCGGTGGATCTTTGGTTAGGTGCTGGGATAAAGGTTAAAATTAGGCAAGCAGTGGATCTGGTTAAAGTTTGAGTAAGTCTCCTGAACATGAATCTAAGTTTGTATATGGACCCTGTAAGTGAAGATCGCAAGGATGTGTGTGTATGTTTCTGTGAGCAAGTGCATGCTGTTAGCTCCAATTTTGGGTCAGTGGTTAAATTAATGCCAGTGACCTCCTTTCCTTCCTGTTAAAGCTTACAGTGCAAATATAATAAATGAGTGTGTGTTTGACAGGCATGTCAAGCTTACGAGCAGTTCATGATTGATCTGGCTAAACTGATCCGCACTGACCGGAGACTGGATATCAATGAAACCCACATCAGAGAGGAGGTGGCACGAGTTATGGACTTGGAGAGGGACATTGCCAATGTAAGTGTGCATTCATACTTTGTATTTTCCTGACAGATGCAAAATAGTTTGTTATAACTGAGAACTTCCTCTACTGTCTGATATATTGCACTTGTAGAAGCTGACTTAAGGAGACCCTGTATTCCAGCAGTAATGCATCCTTTATCTTCTAGCTCAGTTTCACATAACAGGGGGATTTTATGAGCAAATAACTTCAAAATAAGTTCATGACCTTCCACTACACAATTTGTCACCCAAACCTCTCTCCTTTCTGTGTGTTTGTGGCTCCAGTCTGGAGGAGCTGCTGCGTAAAACAAGCTGTTAACCAGCTGGATCCCTACACAACAACCTCTCTCAGGCATCAACAGGTTTCACACTTCATGTTTGTCATTCTGTGCCACTTTGTTCTCTTCATTGCAATGCTTCACTTACTCTCCTCTTGGCTGCTAGCTTTTACAAGACAGTTACTTCATGCAAGCTCTGACATTTATAGACCTGAAGACTCCTGGGACTCCAAATATGTTTTCTCC
>NW_018128849.1:1312-7398 GCF_001952655.1 Monopterus albus
GGGAGTTCAGTATGCAATAAAAACAGCTGATCACTCATTACTAATATATTGTGGCTCTGTGTGAGTGGGAGGGTTTTCTTTTAACATTCTTCCTCTTCTCACAGGGATCTGCAGAACTACATGGTGTGGCGTTTTGCTATGAACATGGTGGTTCACCTGAGCAGACCTTACAGGGAGACCAGGAAAGCCTTCCGAAAGGTACACTCCCAGGAGTGTGGAACATCGCTGACTGGTCAAATACAGGGCTCTAGAGTGCAAGCATTTCACTTTCGTACGCAAGTAAAAATCTGAGTGTGCCAATGTGAAAAATGATCTGGTTGCACTGATGCAAATGACTCCCAGCTCCTTGGGTTTTCAATTTGTAAGGAGCAATTTATCAGTAGGCCTATATGAAGAAACCGGTGAGTGAGATTAGTGGATTAGAACATTTGGTCCAGGTGTTTGTGGTAGTGCTGTTCCAGAATGAACAAATCAGTATACAAATAAAGTTTACACTAGCACATGCTGACCCCAGGAAATAGCCATATGTTGCATGCAAAAGTCAGCCTGTGACAAAAACTTTCACATTCTCTTTTTTATATGATGCCAAGCTAACTACCAGCTAAATAAATGTAAGCATTTCAACCATTAATAGAGTTAAAAATACAGAAGTACTGTCTGACAAAGTTTAGCTTGAAGCAGTGCAGCAGGAGATGTGCCTTTCCCCCAAACTCACTATCCTGCCACACTTCCTATATCTGCCCTGCTGCACATGGGAGCAGGGCTCTCTCCTTTGTTCATGCACCAGAGGTACAGTAGAGTAGATCCACTCTTGTTAGCTGTTAGCCTTAGCTTGTTAGCCTATGGCAAATGTTTACCCTCGGCGTTACCTTAACCTTAGCTATGTGTGTGTGCCACAGACACCATATTACACCCATAGTGTACACACAGTTCTTGATATTATCGATGGATTTTTGAAAACACTGTTGCGATGTTATATTACGAAATAAAATATGATAAGCTATTATTGCACAACATAGGCTGTAAATGTGTTTTGAAACCAGCAGCTTATTCACTTGGAAATATAAAATAATAATATAAAAATAATAATCAACAATATAAGAAAATAAGTCATTCTGTGATGTTGTACAGGATCAGCTAAATAATGCCGATACCAATGGGAGGATTAAAAATGCTTTACTTTCATGTCATCCCAATCAGGCAGCACACAGCTTGTCTGATACGTAGTAGCTATATAGGCACATGTACTGGATACTGAAAAACTTGAAAGGTTTGATTCATGTTGCCTAGTAACCTGTACATACGCTGGGTAACCGTAAGAATTGAACTTCCCAGTACTAGGTTGTGGAATGGCTTTTCCTAGTGTTTGACCTGAATACTGTGCTCAGCACCTCCACACATATGAAGCACAGCAGGCAGAAGCTGTGGGGCAGAGCATGACATTGGCTGAAGTGAGTGTTAATCATTACAGTCATTAATTACTGTACATGTGGTAAAACCTCGGCGAGTAAATAAAAATACACTTGCTTCAGCCCTGCTGTGGAAATGCACATCACGGTGCCTTTTACCCCAGGCACAGTTCTTGGGCTTTTGATCCAGAAAATAAAAAGCACCAGGAACTTTCTGGTGGAAACTCAACTCAAGGTGTGTCGCTCCCCGGTCCTCAAACCAGAATCCAATACCGAACTGCAAATAAGTGAAATAATACATTACTTAAAAATAAATAAATAAAATTTTATAAATGAAATAGTGACACAGAGCTGAAGCAATATACAACAGAGCACCTCAGGGTGAGCCAAGGCCAGAACTACAAAAGATTACATCACAAAAAGTGCTGACTAATCCCAGGCTGAGACAAACAGAACAAAAGTCATTTACTAAAGTAAGAAAACTCTATAACCAGAAAAACATGAGAAAACAGTAGTATGTAGAAAATGCTCATTCACTCTGTGGCACCAGGGCCAGCAATATAATACTAAGCACACAGTACTAATCAAAGGGTTTTGGAGACCAATGACAGAAAAACATGGTGCTGTCAGAGCTGCCAACCAGAGTGCTGGGAACCGTGCCTTTTTAAAGGTCAGCATGTGTCGTGATAGGCCCAGTCAGCTGCAGACACTTCCCCTGAATCCAGCCAGTCACATAGCGACACCTATACCTAAGACACAATGATCCACCCAGGAGCAGAGCCCTCACTCACACACAAACAGCACAGATGAGGTAGGAACAAAGTGAGAGGGTTTGGTGTACAACAGGAGAAAAAGCTGCAATGATGTTCAGGCCGTTTTCACTGCTATCCAGCAAAAACAAAGGAAACCTGTCTTAAATGGAAGATATTGACACAATTGAGCTTAGTGAGACTGTTTCATTTGAGTGTCCACTGAACTTTGGAGAGCATTTTCACACAGGGACAGTGTGGAGAGTATGTATAGCTACAGCGACAAGACCCATTCTCAAGAACATACGAGCACATCAATGTTTTTTTGAAAATGGCAAAAAAACTTTAACAAATTCTTTAAGGATAACTTTGATTTATTTGAACCAGCTGTATTTATCCTAAAAATGGGTTTAGTGGCTCTATAGCCAGTGTTATTTTTACTATCAATACCTCATTGTAGAGTGTCTAGGAAACGAGAATATGTATTAATACAGGAAACTCATTGTGTCTAGGAAACGAGAATATGTATTAAATAGCAGTCTTTGAGGCATTCATGTTAGCCTCTGAAAGTGCTCAGAATAAACATGAATTCAGTTAAATCTTTTTTTTTCCCACCTATCTCTGAGTCAGAAAGAAAGCAAATACAAGATATAGCTGCCTGGGGTTGTCATTACAGCTAAGTGCATACACATATACATGCAAGCAACTTGCCAGCTGACCTGCCAGCTATCCTTTAAGGTATCACCCAAGTTATTATAGTTAATCCTAGGGGAAACGTGAAAGTCTGTACTTATAGTCTGTAATAATATTTCATAGCTATTTGTCAGGCAGGTGTCAAAACATTTAACACAAAAATAAAAATGTCAGTCAAAAAGTCTCAAAACTCAGCAGGATCTTCTGGAGACCATGAATATCCACATACAGTCCCATGACAATCCATCCAGTGGCTGAGCTTTTTCAAATTTGGAGGTAGTGGAGTGAATAACAATGATGTCCCTAAAGCCATGTTGCTTGTATGGCTTGTTGGTACCTCGGTGAATAACACTATATGTAAGAAATTCAAAATTATTCTACGGTGCAGTTTCTTGCTACATGTACTTCAATAACAAAGGTAGCAGTCATCCTCTAAAATATACATTACCTCATGTGTATACTCAGCGCCATTCATATTCTGCCTGCACTTTTATAACTCTTACTAATCCTAACCCTCTTCCTAATATAATCCCTTCCCTCCTGCCGTATTTCTTATAGTCCTAAGTGTAATGGTAATTCATAATGAAGGTGCAAATAAAAATTGCCATGAGCCTCCTTAGCCGATGTGCTGAGTGCTTTATCCTGCACCTCTAATTGATCTGTGCCTTGTTACTTTCCCTGCAGGCTCTGTCTGGTACAACGTCAGAGGCAGCAGTGTGGCGACAATGTGCACTTTATGTCAACAGCAACATGGACAATGCTGTAGGACGACTGTATGTACAAGAAGCTTTCTCTGAAAAGAGCAAAGAACTGGTCAGTAGAGGGTGAATTATACTTTTTTTATTATTATTATACTGGATTTGATTTCATGAAGGATTACAAAAAGTATGACATATTCTATCAAGAGGAACTTCTATATTAGTACATTCTATGAAATACATACTTGCCTTGTTTTCTTGTATATTTACACTTGTAACTTGGTATAGAATCACTGAAATGAAAGGCAGGACCTGGGTTTTCACAGTAACAGTGTGAGAGTGTCTGTGCATTCAGTCATTCAGATTTAACAGTATGAGAACATGCTTCAGGTGCATCCCACTGAGTGTATTTTTGTTTCTTACTAACCTGTGTTTTTGTCACTTTGTGCTTGTGTCGCCACCAAATTATTGTAAGCAGCTGAACAAGGTGTCTTTGTTATCATACCCACACCACCCACATTGTAGAGCTCAACTCTGTGTGTATGTATGTGTGTGCTTTGCAGTATGTGAGTCAGACTGTGTGTGTGGCCATGTGCATCTGTCGTATGCTGACTGTCTCACACTGTAAATCCCTGTCATCTTCTGGACCTTTGCCTACTCTAGCATGTCTATCTCAGATCACATGCTGAGTAAAACATGTCTGTCTGTGTGTTTGTGTTTGTGAAAAGTGACACGCACCTACTTTGAACATGCAAGTACAATTTATTGTAAGAGAGATTATTAGATTGAACTACCAAATAGTAAATGAATTTAAAATTAACTCCACTTTGACCAGTAGCTACAAGAGCAAAATGCTACTTACACTACAGACAAATGCAGTGGTGATAATAATCAAAATAAATAATCAAGAAAGCCACAAATGGCTCATGCAGTTTTTGGGCAAATTGGAAATTACATTGTTTGTAACTTGGAAAAGGAGTAATTAAATCTAATCAAAAGATAGTGGATTAGTGGTGGCAATGGGAAATAATTTCTAAAGCAAATTATCATGATACATTTAGACTGAGTAGACTATGTATGCCTCCCTTCGTTGAATTATTTTTTATCACACAATGTATAGTGCAAGCAACAATAAAATCAGAATTGGATGGCGGATGTCAGCGTTTATGTGTGTGTGTAATGATAGAGAAGGCAGCACTGCTACATGATCGTCCTGGTTCCATTGGCCTTGATTCATGGACAGCCTTTTTCTGATTTTCACTCAACAAGCTACAAATAGACTATTTTAATGTGAAAAGTGAATTTAATGAAAAAAATGAAAAGGATTCAGAGCAGCATAATGTTATATTTTAGAGGACCCTCACAAAAATATCCTAGAAATTAGAGACGCACCAATTGAGTGGTGGAGATCAGAAATGGCTAGTTTTCAGCATGACTGGTGGCCAAGCCGATCACTCTGAGATTTTCAGTTCTATGCTGATCAGATTTAGAGGCACGTGCCACATTTGGTCTTTGCCACATTGCACATGCAGTGGCACAGACCAAAAGCGTAGCGTGTGCAACATTTAGCATCTTGAGTGAGGCTTGCCCTCGTGTCTGTGCCAGGCGTATGTTCACTCAAGCACTGGAAGCCCTTGGTGTACGAAAAGTGCACAGAGGAGCCTAGAGAAACACACTGGAGAAGGGTAAACTACGTCCAAACCTCCTCATCACAGTTACAAAAATGTCTGTGTATGCTGTCAATTATAGTTCTTAGGAAAAAAGAAAATCTCAATCGGACAAAATCGGAATCGGCAGGTCAGATTTTTAAAAACTGGAAATTGGAATCTGCCAAAAAAATTGGAATTGGTACATATGTACTAGAAATATTAATGTTGTTAGGATACAGGGCAACTCCCTGGCTGACTCAAACAACCCAGGCTTACAAGCGTACATGTCACCTAGAGTATGGATCAGGCCATAGACAGTCACATACATTTGAAGTTAAACAGTTTCTTAAAATATAAACACTGACATATTTTAGCCCTAAAAGGTTATATCCATCCTGCCTCAGGCTAACTTCAAACTAGGACCTATGTTTCCATACACACAACAGGAGACACTTGCTGTCCCGTGACACCGACTGACAAAGAGGAGGAAAGCATGACTCACAGGAGGAGTCAGCAGGTGACCAGAGAGAGCAGACTGGAGATGGAATCTCCTCCTGCAGCAGGGTCCAAGTGAAGAGGTCTGCTACTTCATGTTGGAGCAAAGAAATGTGTCCATGGTGCCTAATAAACACAATGAAATGAATAAATTATGACATGATTTCCTATATTTTGTCATTTGGTGCCACATCACATCAGGTGTCTCCTGGTATCATGCCACTTTATAAAGTTTTGAGATTTTTTTCTGGCAAGTAAACTTAGACTAAGAATATGTGGTCAGGTTATGAAGTAATGCCCGTTTGGAAATTAGCTGTGATGTTTTTAGAGATGCAAATTATGACATGATTTCCTCCATTTTGTCAGTTGGTGCCACATCACATCAGGTGTCTC
>NW_018128850.1:0-7290 GCF_001952655.1 Monopterus albus
ATGAGATGTGGTATCTTTATTGTGTGTCACTGTTGTCCAGCCATATATTAAATTCTGCCAAGTGTGCATTTTCCCCTGTGCTGTTCTCACACTTTGCACTGGCTTAATTCTGCCCCACAATGGTCTGGAGACAGCCGTGCAGTGGTGAGTCACCCCTCATTTAGAGCCTGATATTGGATTACTGAGAAGTAACCTGAGTACGTTCTGTGGGAGCTGGCAGTTGTGTTCCTCATAAATCCACTGACCTAGCCTTGACCAATCTGGAGCAATCTAAGCACTGTAGGCCAGCCAAAAGACAGCCCAAGGAGAGCAAGTATTGGAGGGAGAGATCTCCATATGTGTTGTGTGACTGGGTACAGATTTAGTCCACACACTGTCATTCCATACATTGCTGGAGTATCTGAGGATCTTCAACAAACACCATACCCCTGTGCTTTTCAAAGCCAAAAACACTGAGGCAGGAGCTGGTCTGCCCTCATGAGAAAAATTCAACAGCCCTCAGGGTGTGAACAACATCATAAAGGTTAAATACCTGGGACTCTGCATCAGCCAGTCAGAAGTGAATAAGCTTCTCTAATGAGATGTTAAATGCCTTCGACAACCTCAAGCAAGTCAACTGTTTAGTACATTGTATATACTGTACAATGACCTCATTTCAAAAATGCTGAAATCGCACAGAAATTCTATCATTAGAAGATTTAATTATCAATGAAACAATAATTTAACAACAAAATGTGAATTTTGGTACAATATTAACACTTAAAATTCTATCTCAATATGACCTAAATACTATATATATTTGGGGCAAAATCTGACTTTTTACCTCAATACAGTGACAATCCTGATTAGCAAGTGCACCCTGGGCTTGTTTTGTCAGTCTCACGTCTTAATTCACTAAGTTGTTCCAAATAATTAGGTGCTAAGGAAAATGTTGTAAGGCCTATGTAAAGGAATATGTTGGGTGGCTACTGCATGTTTATTGTCCCCTCATTTCATTCAGTGCACAATAAATTGGCAGTGATTTTGCTGTAGACTTGTCAGTGGAGACAGGTGCAGCCGTACCTGAATCCACGTAGACCGACTTTGGGTTGTTTGAGTTGAAACTGCACGAAATGTAAAATGTTTTTCGAATTTATCTATACTTAAATCATCACATCTCATTCACATTACTGTTACCGGCTATATAAATTAAGATAGTTAAGTACAGTACATGTTTTACAAGCCTGTCTCTACTCGCACTAATCATCCCAGGTGAGCAGATGGCGGTGTTTCGAGGCCAGGATGGGAAGGCCTACGTGGTGGATGCCTACTGCCCTCACCTGGGTGCCAACCTGGCTGTGGGAGGACGAATAGTGGGAAGCTGCATAGAGTGTCCATTTCATGGATGGCAGTTTCAGGGCAACGATGGCAAGTGTGTGAAGGTCCCCTATGCAGAAAAAGGTATGGACCGAAGGTGATGTCCAGTGAGTGGTCATTTTATTCTAATAAAGGCAAGTGGAAAGCTTTACTAAAAATACTGGCACTAACTATGTGTCATTGCAAAGGCACCTAGTAATTATATACCCAGTTATCTTAATACAGTGACAATGCTGATTAGCATTGTCACAAAGAAAATACATTTACAAAATAATTTACAAAGCTCTAGCACATCCATTATTTAAGATATTGATTTGACATTCACATGCATTACTTTATGCTTTAAAAGGGTCTCTTTGCAAACATATTTAAATCTTTGAGATTGCTAAGCACCATAATATTCATACAACTTCAATGCATGAAATTTTTGAATGCATTTTTAGAACCTCATCTGTAAAACGCCAAGCTTGTCCTGAAGGTGGAGCTACAGGATATCTTGTCAGCATTTCTGCCTGAGCTTGGTGCAAAAGAAGAATATCTTATGATTACAAGTGAAAAACAACTTTGGCACCTACACAGAGGCAACAGGGCTGAGCAAAAATATCAAAGTTCATAACCTGGGGAACATGAATATTTACAACAAATGTGAAACTCTGGACATTAATTTGTAGGCAAAGTTGGTAGTTTGACCAGAGGGTGGCACCAAAGGGAAAGCTGATGGAGTGTGGATGGAAATGTTTCATCAACTGGAGCACGAATATGCTCAGTTAACTTTAGATTATGGTAATGTGTCATTTTCCTTACAGTAGTAAAAGCTGTCTTATTAAAAGAAAAAAGCTGAACAAACAGTGGCTTGTGAAAATAAAATCCTACTGATTTCCCTGTATGAGGTACAAGTATATTGAGAAGAGTGAGAATCCACAGTCTGCCACAGCTATTCTAAAAGTACTAGCTATCTACAGTTGTATGTTGCTACTTTGTGCTGCAATGTAATTGTTGTTATGTTGCATTTAATGTTTTAATCTAATTAGCATTTTAATGTTTTACTTATGTACTGTATATTGAATTTTAATGTGTTATCTATCTGTATACATTGTGTGCATTGTGTTAAGCACTTTAAATTGCCTTTGTGTATGAAAGTGTGCTATATAAATAAACTTGTCTTGCTCATTAAAAATGCTTAAGGTGTTAGTGATATGTTTCAATGCAATGAAACATATCTGATATATTTGGGGTGCCCTTCTAGAGTACTGGTTAGTCAATATAGAAAACTGAATATTCCAAACAACAGATCATGTAAAGTGTGATGCTTCTACATATATTTAAAATTTTAGTTAATGACAGTAGGTTTGACATAATTTAAATAACCTCAGTGCCATTTGGCCTTTCACAGACTGGGAAATTAGCAGCCTGTTTCATATAGAACTAGATTCTCAGTTGATCCAAAGGACCTATAACACCATATAGTCCAATCTCAGACAAAATGTAAACATAGCAAGACCTTGACATTTCTCCACATCACATCCCTCTGTCTTGTAAGGCACAAAAAGCATGATTAGTCCTGTTGGATAATAGACACAGCACAGTGGGAATGGTCAGTTGATGTCAGCACTTAATGCCACAACCTTTAAATTGGGGGATGGGAGAAGAGAAATAAAAAGAGCAGTGAAAATAAGACTTGTTGACACAGATGATTTATAAAAATCAATATTGCTATGTCATACACACATGAAGCATGGCGGAAAGATGCAACCAGCACAGCTCAAGGGCCAGAAAACCTCAGCTTTACATATTTCGATATGCTTAAATAAAATATGTCTTCCTTAAACACTGAAATCTGAAACTCAAGCCTTAAACTGATAAAATAGTTGAGATAAATGATTATGTTAGTACTGCATATTTTACACCTCTTTTTTTTTTTATAAGAGCCAAGTTGTCTACATTTTAATCCTGTAAAAACAACATATTAGTCCTTCAAAAAGCCCAGATGCATCAGATGGACTTCTTGATCTGATTTATCTAGTGTTTCCGTGTCTTCGGAAGTCTAAATGTGCCAGTGGAAATGTCACATTGATTCCTGTGCTTTTAACTAATGCCTGTGTGATTTTTCTCTCAGGTAACAACAGGGAAAAGGTGAAGACATGAAAGGCCAACATGGCACTGCCTGTGAGCAGAAATAACAGCACAATTAGAAAAGAGTCTCCATCACGATGGCCATTAGTCCTCCGCCATCTTGGAATATTATTCCTAGGAGGGTGTTAATAAATAACACCTCATACATAATGTGGTGTGCACCTAAGCTCTAGCTGATATTTGAACAGTTTTATAAGTGATCATTCTGTGGTGATATGCAGTATACTGCAGTAGACTTTGTATTTTGTGTATCTAGTTTTCTGCACAGTTATAATGAGGTGATAAAATACTGATATCAGCATGCAAGCATATAAGAAAAAGAGATTAAAAAAAAGGAGATCTAAAACATTTTCTATGAGCCATTTTGTCTTCAGATAATCTCCTCCACTGTCATGTCATACAGCAGAAATTCTGGTAACACTGGAATAAAAAACATCATTGCATTTCATTTTTCTGCGTTACTGCCTTTATGAAGACAAACAGTTTGTACTGGGACTACTAATGGCATTGCACATCTATCTTTGATTGATGTCAGTTTTCTAAAAGGGTGTTAACGTGTCTCAAATTATAATAGTCATGTCTTGGGACACTTGGCAGAGGATATCTACTGAAATAATAAATGAATCACAACAAGTCTAAGGACTTAGTGACCAGACAAAGTCAAATGTGCAATCAGCACAAAGCTTTTGATGCGATGGCTTTAGCTAATGACTTTATTAAGCAGTAGACATAACTTTTGCCCTGGGTTGCTAATGAATGTGATCCCTGACTCAAATGTGCTACAGGTGCTTTTCTTGTGTAGCAATGATCAACATAAATTGTCAGTCCAGTTAATTTAGGACAGGTGTAATGAAGCTTTGGGAACTAAACACTGCTACACCTACTGCTCCTTAAGGAGGAGTTTCTAAACGTTTCCGCAGTAAATAATCTTCGTTTCTCCACCTTAGACATGTTTGTTCTTATAAAGAAGACACTAAACCATGCTGCTGTCATCAACCACTTTTAGGAAACAGTTGTCTTAATGTTGTTGCCTTATGACCAGCTGGGGTCCAGCCTGCAGCATTTAAGGTTATTTCCACAGTAACAGACGGCAGGTTGTGGGAGTCACCATCAGAGCATATTCACAGCTGCTATCCCAGGGGTGTTGTTGCACTGTTTACTTGGATATTTGTATCTGTTTGGCTTTAGAGATGAAACTAGACTGACACCAAGTTAGGTTTATGTGTAGCTAGAGATCCTGATCACATTTACAGTGTCAAAGGACAGTTTGTGTTTTCGCTTGCTGCTCAGATCAAATTCAGATGATCCACCCTATAAGTAGGTGACAGACAGACAGACGCATGGATAGACAGATAGATAGACAGACAGACAGACAGACAGATAGATACTGAAAAATTAATTTTCATGAAGTTTAGCACTTTCTCATTTCCGTTGTGGCGAAACAGCAACATGCTGTTAATTGCTGATGGTCTCAGTGGAACAGCAGAAGAAGACAGAGCTGCTTTCAATTTCAACATCGCGGTTCTTTTCCTGTCTGCCAGTGTCTCCATGAGGTTCATAATAAATAAAGTCTACAATACCCCATACACTACAATATTTCTCTAGATGAACCTGTCATATTCTTCTCTCATATTATGGTGTCTGGGGGGTGGGGACTAAAGTAGCTTCAATCATCAATCCAAAAAATATAGAAAACAGTCTGCTTTTATTATTGATTTGGCATTTTCTCAATGTTCAATGTTGACGGTAAAGCAGGGAATAACACTATACTACAATCCAAACCAGGCTGGAATTCTGCTCCATGTACATAGTGCCTTCAAACACTACCACAGTGGGACAAAACTAGTAGTACCCCTGGTATGGGTACAATTTTCTGCAAACACGTGATGACACACATTCATGCTCTCCCCCTGAACCTCCACAACACTGACTAGCAGTGTTTGACCCTAACAACACACCCTTATCCCCACTACAAATTACCGCTACATTGTTAGCCACACTTAAAATCTAGTCACTTAAAAATGCATAAGCAATTCAGTGGCCTAGCACTGTATCACTTGGGAGTGCCAAGCAACCAGGCAGATAATCATATCATTTCACTGGTTCAGTGAGTGGATTGGGAAAACACAAGTCTGTTTGTCAAGCTGAGGGTGAATATATGTTGCTACTTTGTGCTGCAATGTAATTGTTGTTATGTTGCATTTAATGTTTTAATCTAATTAGCATTTTAATGTTTTACCCATGTATATTGCATTTTAATGTGTTATCTATCTCTATACATTGTGTGCATTGTGTTAAGCACTTTAAACATTTCTAATAAATCAAGTATCTAACTAATATCTATCTGACTGAAAATACCTAACAAAACCCATAGGAAAATACGTATAACTCTAGTACTGAAAGTTATTTATTTCCTGGCTTTTCTTAAACAGCTACTTTTTTATTGTCAGAGCTATGGTTAATAATAATATTAATAATACAGTTAATTACTGGCTTGTGCTCAAATTATGTCCAGTTCAGATGCTTGAATTTATCTGCCATACACCACTGTATTCACTAACTTTCTTATATCCAGAAAAAGTGACCATAAACTTTGTGAATAAGAACATTGTGACATTGGATCAAATTATTCCAGGTGCAAATGTTTTCATTATAGTATATCTGGTGCGGTGGACTTCTTTGGATTCTTTGACAGTGCTGCTCACCAGTTCCACACAAACACCGGAGATACTAGACTGCTGAAGTGTAAGTGATTTAATAAAATGAATCTGATGGTCTGAATTACTGTCAAACCCTGATAACACATTATTAAACACATTTAATAACAAGATTGGAATGTATCTGGCAAAGTTCATCAAATATATCATTATTTAAAATAGCATTACAATTTCAAATTGTGAAACATAGCTAGGGGTGTCCATACTATATAGAGAATGCAGTTATGTATCAAATTGTATATCATTTGTATTGAATTGCTAGCAAAGGAAAGCTAATCTTAATCTAAAACAGAGCAAAGCAAGCAGCTATGCTTTATTGTGGCCCTACATCCAAGCACCAACAATTACAGACGGTTACTAGATAACAGTTGTATGTATACTGTTTGCATGGTAAAGTCCCTCAGTTCCTTATATGCATTTATTTATATATTTAGTTTTATTGTGGTATAAATGTGAAGATTTAGGCAATGCTAACAAGCCTGTATAATTAACCTGTAACCTGATTTGACCTGACTCATGTGCTGCATGCACAATCATTATTGCTTCTTTACCTGGTTTTGGATCCAGATCAATACATACAACTAAAATGAGAGAAAGGCAAGTAAATGTTATAGGTTATGCAATTATAAATGATAATCTTCTTACTTTTAATGAACCAACTGACAGCACTGTTTGTTTAAAAATGAAACAAACACAGTGTTCTTTTTTCGCTAACTTTGGCTGCACTCCTTATTTACTCCTGGCAGGGGAGGTGATATACTGGCGATCTCAGTCACCTCAGTGGGGGGAATCACTGTGCAGTGATGTCCCCTGCCAGGGGACAAAGTGAGCCAAAAAAAGGAGTACTGTGTTTGTTTCATTTTTAAACAAAATTAAGAGTTTGATTCTTAATTATGTATGGTTTATTATTTCACAGAACTGTGGATTTAATTTATTTGTACTAGGCACTAACTGACTTTATATGCATTTGAAATGTGCCACCCCTCTTTGAGTCTGTGCACCAGCCTGGCCACCCCATCCAAAGTTTTCTAAATCTGCCCATGACCAGGTGACATGCTCTTTATTCTGAGAGCTGGGCAGGAGG
>NW_018128851.1:0-2218 GCF_001952655.1 Monopterus albus
GGCCTTATGAAGACCCTTACTCATGATATACGCATAAAGAATTCCAGCCATGGAAAACTGGGAAATGGTGTTGGCAATAGCAGAACCACTGTAAAATGTATTTTATAGTATGATACTGGTTATGCGATTATAGCAGTAATGGTGATAGTGAAGGAGCCATTTGAGGTCTATTAAAAAAATACTCACGCTACTCCCAGATTCAATGCATAGAGAACAATGTAGTTGATGAGAGCGTTAAGAAGATTGACCACAAAACCCGTAAATACCTGTGGCCATATGATGCCCTAAAGAAAAGTGCCACATATTATTCACACTGGATGCTGGCAAAGTGACAACCCAGAGATGCTATAGGAGATCCATAAGAGTCCGGCCCGTTCTTGTGAAAACGATATCTCAGGAACTCCTTGAGGGAATTTCTTCACATTTGGCACAAACACCTACTTGGACTCAAGAACAATCTGACTAGATTTTGGTGGTCAAATATCAAAGCTCAAGGTCATAGTGACCTCACTGGACTCCTCATCTAGACAAGAAAGATGCGTGTATGGGGAGCCCTGGCCCCGTTGCCGTCTGAGTTTGGACAGCTGTAATCTCTGTCATATCCATATGCACCCTGGGGTCACAGTGGAACCAAATGAATAGAATTTCCTGTATGTTTGATCCACTCTATCATTTACAGAGAAGCGTGTAAATAACTCATTCATATAACGAACATGTTTGTTTCTGCACTTCAGTAGGTTTCTTATACTTGAAAAATAAAGAACTTACCTGGTTTTGCAGATATCTTGTTTCCAATGAATACATGAAAGTAGCCTGTAAAGACAGAACGCAAAGAGAAACACATTGATCTCTGAGTTGCACATAATTGGACAAAACAGACATTATCTATCACTTTTAAGAAATGTTTAATTTTACTCAAGTTCAAGGGCACAGTTGGCAGAGGCTGCCACCTGTCCTAGAATGCAGTTGATAAAAAGGACACTTCTGAGTTTGCCTGAGATTTTTTGTTCAAGTTTTAATAATGGCTGTAATTTGTTCTTATGTTACAAAGTGCTAGAAAGCAGCCTTTTGTTTGGTCTCTGTCTCTCACTCCATATGGGTGAACTGGCCTGAGTAGCTGGACGTGTCTTTGGCGCAGCTGTGGTGCATTTCCTGATCAGCCTGATAGTATTTAGCCTAAGCTGAATCTCTTCCCGGTGTCAGTCAGTTCTGATACACTGCTCTGGCTAACCTTTGCTATTCTGCTTTGTCTGTGTTACTTGCTTACTTACTTACCCATTAGTCATAACACCTTTTCAGTGTCAGTATTTACCCATAGGGTGTCGATAGTTTGTCAAAAGTTTGAATGTAGGATTAAAAGACATTGGTTGTATAATTATTCATACTCACAGGAAGTGCTGGCATAAAAATCTTCACATACATCTGAGCCAACCTAGAGAGAGATATTCCATCAGAATGAACAAGAAGTGAACAAACAGAGGGGAAGGGTGTGCATTTTATGTCAGCTGACCTGGCCACCTCTGGATCCTGTCTGACAGCCAACAGAATGGGCTCTGTGTTAATGAGGATTGCCCAGCAGGGGAAACACGCCAGGAGCAAAATGAGAATCGCCCGCTGCAGAATGACCCCAACTCTCAGCAGGTTACGGCTCCCAACGGTCTAAAGCCAGAGTGTAAAGTCTTACATATTTGCTTTACTTATTTTTATGTCTTACTTCTTATTACTTTTACTCATAAAACTCTTGGCAATACTTGTACCAGTGTGTGACAGGCAAAGACTCATACCTGCAATACTTGTACTGGTGTGTGACAGGCAAAGACTCATACCTGGGAAATTAGAGTATCGCAGGCTGATGACAAACTATTGCCAATTGATATACCTGTTACATTAATAACCTGAAGATATAACAGAAACAATGGCAGATTATGTTTTGCTGCTCTACTGGTTTAACTTGTATTTTAAGTAATGTTACTTACTGCTATGGCCAAAGCCACTCCTGCCAGCTCTGTCTTCCCCAGATGGCCACAGAAAACAGTACTAACAAAACTCACTGAAAAAACCATAAGCTGGGCCATAATCTGATGAGAAAAAAAATTAGGTGGAATGAAAATGAGCTGGGACACCAGATTTTTAATTATTATTAATCTAGCCACAGGGGTTGCAAGCCAGTGACTTCTGTGCCAGTCCCAAGCCCAGATAAATAGAGAGGGTTGCGTTA
>NW_018128851.1:2506-4490 GCF_001952655.1 Monopterus albus
GCCGTTTTGTTGGGCCGGCCGCTGGCTCCTCCTGTTTATATTTTCTTTCTATGTGTTTGAAGTTAATACCATCATTTCTACTCTGATATATGACCACCATGCACTCCTAGAAATACGTAATTCTATGCTCAGTCGTCCGAGCAGACACCGTTTTCACCAAACCAAGTCGTTTCCACCCCCGCCTATCTCGATACCCTCGTTTCTTCGACATCTGGATGGTATTCCTTCCCGGGCATCTCGGCGGCGACGATGCGAAAGGACGTCTGGAACTCATACTAGGTTGAAATTCTGCCTACCATCATCACTGGGGACTATGAACTTAAGGAAATGGGGCTTTCACCCCTCGAGTTGGACCTTGGTTGAAAGTTACCGTTTCCTGCAGCCCATTGGCCTGGACGCTGACTCACCCCACCCTTACTCCCGACTGGTGAGACGCTCCGATCGGCGGCACTCTCTGGTCAATCTCCGGCCTTTGAACCGGGCTGATTCATTGCAGGAAAAGTTAAGTCTGCTTCGCCTCGCTCTTTTCAATGCCGGGTCTCTCAATAATAAGATGTTTATTCTTAATGATTTTATCACCACCTACGACTTGGATGTAATTTTGGTCACTGAAACCTGGCTGAAGCAAGAAGAAAACTATGTCTTCTCGGAACTCTTACCTCCCGATTATCTATTTTTCAGCGCCCCTCGTCTCACTGGGAGAGGGGGCGGCCTAGCGTCGGTGTTTTAACAGACTCTTAAATGTCTCCTCGTTAAAACCTATGCCAGTTTTGAGATCCTAACTTTTACTTTAATCCAGCACCATCCTATTCTATGTGCAGTTATATATCGTCCTCCCAAGTCTAAGGAATTTATTAATGACTTTGGGGACTTCCTATCAAGGTGTGTTCCACAATTTGACTATTTTTTGATCTGTGGGGATTTTAACATTCATGTCAATAGCCCCACTGACCAATTAGCTAATGACTTTAAGGCGTTGCTAGACTCTTTTGATCTTACTCAGGCAGTTTGCTCCCCCACTCATCAGCGGGGAGGAACGCTTGACCTGGTCATCTTTCGAGGCCTGTCTGTCTCCATCAGTGATGTGTCCGACCTAGCCATCTCTGATCATTGTGTCATCCGTTTTGAGGCACGGGGACCCGAGCCTGTTTCTTGCCCGAAGGCCCCCTCTCAGAGCCGCGGGATGATTACACCTTCCATCTGACTTTGCAGCTGCCTTTTTGGCCTCGGACTTACACTCCCTTGGAATACATCATCTCCCTCCGCCTCCAGAGACCTTCCTGTCTACATTTGACTCCACCTGTGTCTGGATCATGGACGCTATTGCTCCGGCCAGGAGAAAAAGAACTAGAAACAACTCTGACCCCTGGCTTAATGACGTCACTTGTGCCCATCGGAGATGTGCAGACAGGCCGAGCGTAAATGGAGGAAGGATGGTCTGCAAGTTTCCCTAGGCATCTTGAGAGAGCCATTGGGCATATCAGAGAGCTGTGAACGATGCTAAGACTCAATATTTATCCAACATCATTTCTGAAAATAGTCATCAGCCAAGAGTGCTGTTTAAGACCATTAATGCGGTTAATAATCCCTCTAGTGCTGTATTTGTCGAGGCCTTGAATACTGTTTGTAATGACTTTTTAATGCACTTTAGTGGAAAAAAACCCGGTCCATTAGACAGAGCACCCCGCATTCTTCATCTTATATTCTACCTGCCTCCCACCCCCCTCATACTTTCACCTCGTTTGCCTAGATATCCACCTTTCAACTTAAAAAATGTGTGCTTCAGCTCAAACCCGCGGCTTCCCCCCTGGACCCCCTCCCTGGGAAGATTTTTAAAGAAGCCATTGACACTATTGGCCCTCTGTTGGTCATCTTCATTAACTCCTGCCTGAGCTTGGGCTTAGTCCCTCAGACTCTTAAGCATGCGGTAATTAGACTGCTGCTCAAAAAGCCCGATCTTGATTCAACTGTATTAGGAAATTTT
>NW_018128851.1:5773-7282 GCF_001952655.1 Monopterus albus
CCCAAACCTGACAGGTGATCCTGTTTCTTGCCCTCTCAATCATTATCATACAATATTGTTCAATAAATGATGATTGGCACTGCAGTGATTCTCCCTGTGAATTGATTTTTGCCACGACATGTCGGTCGAGGCAGAAGGCTGCCCACCAAGAGCCCGTTTCTCTCTGAGGTGTCTTCCATTAAAGGGGGATGGTTTCCTCTACTTTGTCACCAAGTGCTTGCTCAAGGAGGATCTGTTTTCTGTATAATAGTGTAAGGTCTAGACCTTTCTATGCAAAGGGCCTTGAGATGATTTTTGTTGTGATTTGGCATTATACAGATACAAACTGAATTATTTTAGTGAAAAGTAGAAGCATTAGTTTTGTTGTTCTGCTTCATTAATAGCAGACCTAGTCATGACTCACTTATTAAATGTCAATTTAACTTGTTTTTACTTAGATCTCAGATCACCAAATAACCCCAGTTCTGACTGACTTGGCAGTACATGTAATTAGAGACTACTTACCACTGGCACAGCCAATTTAGACACTTCTTTTATTTCAGTCTTGAAACCAACAGAGACCAAAATGCGGATCCACTTCAAAACAAAGCATTCACTCCATAAAGAAAGAGGTGAGCTTTGTGTGCTGCTCTCCATGATTCAGTAGATAACCTACCACTGTTGTTCTGTTCACCGTTGTACTGCTCTTAGACTGTTTGATGTTCAGCTCAGTCGAGGCTACCGGTCAATGTGCATTATGATGAAAGCTGCTGTAAATATGCTTTATGAGCCATGTGAAATCAGTGACAGTGTGATAGAAGGTTACTGAGTTCTGTACTTTTGTTCTTCTCATGCAATATACTTGTTTTTATTAGGGTCAAAACTGTGTCTGTGTAGCTGCTGTAGAAACATTGTATGCATCAAGGTATACCCCGGCCTAGGCAAAAGGCAAAGTCCTGTTTGTGTTGTTATTGCATGTTATCGGTCCCTGTAAACTCTTTCCATAAACTGGTCTTTGTCACTCACTGTGCAGACTGCATGACATTCTGTATGACTGGCTGATTGTTCTCAGTGCTGTATGGCTCTAACTGTGCTCAGAGTTCCAGTAAACTTCCTGTTGATTTTAAACAGCCCTCTCCTGCCTTCACTTCTCGCGCTTTCAATAAAAGAATTTGGGTAAAATCTAACAAGAGACTTGTGTCTCTGAGATTTAGCAGAAATCAGAAGACCTAAAACAGTGGCTGCATCCTGCCAAAGTGATGGCAGTGAGGCAACATGTTTTCCAAGACACAGTCTGGGTACCATGATAAGAAATTTCAGCTTGTGTTTACTGTATTTTAAAATGTAGCACCTGTGAGTTTGTAACTATCAGTTGTTGATGTCTACCTTTCTATCTGCTCTCTCGAATCCTCATTTACCTGCTGTGGTTACAATGTTCTGTGGGCATCTGGGTAATAAAGTGCTGACTGGCTATGGATTTGCTTCTGCTGTAAGTTGTCATCTGTATGCTCCGCAGAGATGTGGAGGCTG
>NW_018128852.1:0-7240 GCF_001952655.1 Monopterus albus
TTTCAAACATTTTACCTTGTGTAATACAGGTCCTGTGAATGGTCTTGTATTGTACAAGTTGTAGCTTTACGTTGCTGTTCATATTAAAGATACTATTAAAAATATCCATCCAGAAGTCGGGGATTGGGGGAGAGACCTAAATCATTTTCCCATTTCTGTATTTGATATGAGTTTACAAAGCATTTTCTTGGAAATTGTCATTTTCATGATTTCTCTTGGCGCACAGCTTGTTCACAATCGCAGTAGGTGACTGGAGTTAGTAAATCTGACGTTTAAGTCTGAACTCACACGGACGGACGGGAGGACACGGTGCTCAGTGTGCAGCTGGAACACCAGCGTTCTTGCCGACAGACCGATGTGGTCTGAACGAGATGCAGCTGCCTGCTAACAGAGCTAGCTTGTTCTGCTAGCAGGTCCTCACAGCTCCAAGACCATCGGAGCAAATTTCCAAACTGGCATTACTTGGATGGCCTGAGCACATATTGACAGTCTAAGTGGTCA
The DNA here is from genome assembly GCF_001952655.1 of Monopterus albus. NCBI lineage: Eukaryota > Metazoa > Chordata > Actinopteri > Synbranchiformes > Synbranchidae > Monopterus > Monopterus albus. The sequence goes on from NW_018128852.1 coordinate 502, forward strand.
CTTTCTCACCTGAAAAAATATCAAGAACTCAAAACAAGGTCCAGGGATTTGCATCTAAATACTGAATGCCCTGTAAGAACACCAAGCTAGCTGAAGGGTCTGGTGCCATAAAGCATTACACAGCTCTCACAAGAGGTTTTCAGGATGGTGATCCAGAGTTATGTAGTGTAAAGACAGATGACCCGGGCGCATGCTGGGAATAGCAGAGACTGAAGTCAGTCTACCACTAGAATGACTTCAAATCTGCTACTTTAATGTACAACTTTTACATATTGCAGCTTTAAATAAAACCATGTGAGAAGTATTTTGTCATCCAGATGGTAAGAAGAAACTCTAAAGATAAAATATCATCAGAACAACAGCAGCCTAAATTATTTTTAAACAGCCCCAGTGTATGCTAATACATGACAGTGACACACTGCAATCATACAATTATTTTACATGTATATGCATTTACATAGTATTTTAATTACTATTAAGTTGGGAAGAGCTAGTTGTCTTTACATTAGTTGTTTAATAAAAAAAATCTAATACATGTTTAAAATCTCATCAGCTGAAGTGTCAGGACTCAGTGTTGTCAGCTGATCTTAGGCTGATGTTGGATGTTCATCTTCTAACATAAAGGACAAAACATTCAAGAAAGTGGCAGAGTAAAAAGTAAAACCAGACAAAAGTGAACGGTAAAAGCATAACTGAAAGGGCACAGACCTGCTCGGTGTAACACCACCTTAGGGTTGAACGCAGCTTCCAGGATCATCAGCCTCTGTCGGTTTTGTCTGGCCTGAGACAGCTGTTCCTCATTCTCAGCAATGGCTCCTTCATCCAGGACAAATGTGTCTTCTGAAACAGCATTTAGCTGCTGAGACACCAGATTTCAGACTGTGAACATTTCCCCACACTGACAACTTTTTCTGCAACAAACTGTAGCTTGTTTACTGTTGTTCTAAACTAGAGTTTGACAAAAACAGAGAAAAACGGTGTCTTGATAACATCATCAACAACCACTGCAGCTGCTGCTGCTAGGTTACCTCTGTCATTGTGGTTCCAGCTAGCATGCTAAGCTAACTAGGTTATACAAAGCCCAGCCGTTTGCCATGTAGAACAAAACGTGAAACACTGAACAATAATCTAGTCACATTTTATTTCTACAGCCCGGTGTCATCTATACTGGAAGTGGTGGGTGCACATTCTGAGAAAATGTGAACTTAGGTGCTTGGCAGATCTGCTGAATGAAAATCAAACCAAAGGGGACACCAGCACACTGACAGTGCTGCGCACAAAGCTAATTTAATTTGGCCAACACACACCCTCTGGATGTAAACGCCTCAGTACCTCACTAATTTACCTTGGGGCCCTTCTCAGTGTGTACAGCTTACGACACCCTCTGCCCTGAGACCCTCGAATTGGATCAGGAAAAACTCCACAAAAACATTTAACAATAAAAACATGGAAGAAACTTCAGGAAGAGCAACAGAGGAGGGCTCCTTCTTACAGGACGGACAGCAAGCAAATGTTGTGTGTAGACGATAAATCAACATAGCAGATTTACAGTGTGGACAGTCAGATAGACAGAATTATATATTTCAACTTACAGGTGTCGCCAAGGAGCTCAGAGTCACATGACCTCCTCTGCACTGTGAACACCTGGACAGAGGACAGACTGCAAAAACACATGAGAGGCAAAATCACATCATTCACTGCTACTGGTTGGCATGTAACCAACATGAAGCAGGAGGCGGTCAGTGAACAGCGCTGTGGAGGTGGTTTAACACTGGAACGGAGGGCATCTATTTTCTTACAGCTTTCGGAGGCAATGTTGTCTGTTCATGTGTTATATTAAATATTATATAGTGACTTTCATTAGTTTTTTGTTTCATTTTTAACTCAAAGTACTGCCAGATGTCTGTGGCTATAACATGCACCCTGTGACAAATGGCTGCTAGTTCATATTGTTATTCTGCCACACCAGAGAATAAAGTCAGTCTAACATTTGATCGTGTGGGTAGTTACAGTTTCCATAGTGTTCACACGGACCTGGAAACAAGCTACAGCTTAACCGTACCACTGCACACATGCGTGTCTTAGGTGTGCTCTGGTACTTCATCAAATAGTGCTACACCTCTGGTGGAAACATACACACAATTGGTTATATATATATGTGTTATATTAAATATTACATAATAACAATGAGCTTTTTGTTTTGCTTTTTAACCCAAAGAACTGTCAGATGAGCAAAAAGGTACTTTTAGATGCAGCACAATCTCAGCCCATTAGATGAAGCGAAAATCCGAATATTCGCCGATTGTTAATGCTGAATTTTCGAAGGCCAAAAACTGCCATTTTGAACAGCCCTCTGCTTCAAAGGGCCTCCGTTTATCCATCACTATGTGCAACTGTGTGTGCCCATCCGGTCCAAATCTGTCTGTGTCCATTGTGTTTAAATCATATTCAACCTTCTGAAGGTGTCCAAAGATCTATGGCCAAAGCTAGAGAAATATCTGGAGACTTTAAACATCTGGACGAGCTACGTGGAGCACCTGATGGTAAAACTCAAACTGATCTGCACAGGTTTTCTGTCAGTGAATCAGACAACAGAGTCCAAAGTTTTAAAATCAGAAACAGCACTGGGGTTGTTTTAAACCCAAAAAATTGGATTCATATAAGTAACTGTAGCTATATGATGGCTGTGTGGGGAGTCTGAGGATGTTTCTAGACAGGCAAACCTTTAGACACTGTTAGAAATTAATAAATCAGTCAGATAATTATTAGACTTTAATGTGTTAGACTTCAATGTATTAGTAATGTAGTTTAGTAAGATTCAAAGTCTGCTCTAGTCTGCTCTGTTTCAAGGTTAGCAGGAAGCCATGACACCAATTGTTTTCTTGTTTTAATCTTGTGTAAGAATTATGTCTGAATGGATGTTTTAGTTACACATCACGCATACAACATACACACACATGGAGTTCTTCATTTTGTTATGACTAGGTAATACGCAGCTGCTCCAAGAATGTAAAGCTCTATATAAGAGATGGAGTCTGTTGGACGGACTTCATCCGTGTAAGGGGTTAGCCCAAAACTGATAAATGTATTAGGCTCTGTGTTTCCGGGTGCTTTGTTCCCTGCTCTCTTCTCCAGCCGCTTGTCTGAAGGTGGGAGCCCTGGGTTGTGTTCTATAATCCTTTTTATACATATATATTTTTGTAAATAAACCAGCACTAAAATCAAGAAAGATGGACTCCTTCCTTACTCAGATCTGACCAATAAAAGAACTGGGGTATAACAACACCTTTGATTGCAAATAGCCATTTGGTACATCTGTACTCCACTCTTTCATTCCTTAGTCATAATCAGAATCAGAATCAGAATCATAACAAGAATCTACTTTATTGGCCAGGTGTGTCGGACACACGAGGAATTTGACTCTGGTACATCGGCTCTCAATGTGCATGTACATATCCCCATGCAAGGGGCAAGTAAACAGTAAACCGACATAAGGCTGTGTAGTATAACAAAATAAGCAGTATTAACAAGCAACAAACAGTGCAAACAATGCAAAATAAGCAGTATAAACAGGCATGTGTAGTATAACAAAATAAGCAGTATTAACAAGCTGTTCTAGGGACGACCCCGCGCACCGCCAGTAGGGACGAAGAAATAACGTAACATGAAGCCGGTCGCTATTTGCGGTTAGTCAACAAGCTCACAGCATTTAACAACGTTACATTACTTTATGTGTAACGTTAGTTGCTTATATAAGGAGCCACTAACCCTCTATAGAAGCTTCCGTTGTCTGAGTACAGCTCCCAAATGCCGCCATCTTGGAGTTCGACCAGCCAGTGACGTAGGGGGCGCTAATGTTGGTCGTGAACGAAACGGCTCTTAGAGGCTTTTTTCTTTCTTCTTCTTTTTTTTTTTTTTTTTTTTTTTCAACTTTACACTAATGCACCAAAAATGTTTTAATGTGTATTTAAACCATAGACAGGAGCTCTTGTGACATCTGTGTTTTAAGTGTTATATCTTCTACTCTTATTTCTGTAATTATTTGTGCGGTGCTCTTTTTGATAAATACTGTGGTACACTGAACAGCACTAGGCCCCTACTAGGGGCATGCCGATGGTATTCGTACGAGTTATGATGCTGTATTAAACATGTATTTTGTATGCCGAGCCTGTGGTTTGTATCCTTTGTACTGCCTGTAAGATCCTTTCTTCCATGTCTAAGGAGTCATAAAACATTATAAATTCCTTTATGTAGTCTTATGTATTTATTGTGCTTCACATTACACATTCTGATTCTGATGTTGTGTTTTGTCCTCTAGAGGGAGAGAGAGCACTGCCTTCCATCCCAAAGTAAGTGCCTGCTTTGTGCTTAGTATTGTTACAGTTCTCAGTTTACAGCCTTTTATCAGAGCTGTAATTTACCAGATTTGTTATATCCCATTGTGTAGATTGTATGTTGACTGTGAGGTAATGAAGATTCTGTGTTATAGGTTTAGATTCCAGGTTTGTTCAGTTTCTTTTTATAGACTCACTCATTTCTGAATAATTTTTCTGTTTTCAGGAGCAAGTGATGTAATTTGGCACAAAACTCAAGATAGTACCCAACTGTTAAACATCTAAGTAATTTACGTTAGTTGCTCGTGTGACACAGAGAGTCCTTTAGCAGCGCAGGTCTGCCGAACATACAGAAATGTGGAATTTGTCTACAGCCAACCACACAGTTTGTCTTAAATAAAGAATAAAGTTTTCAGTTGTAAATAACACATAAATGTTAATATAGATTTAAACAGGTTTTTACTATAAGGGAAATTTCATTTTTAATGCATGTATTTTGTACCAAACAACATTAGTTCTTTCCATGGAAAAAATAAAATAAATGAAAAGATTTGAAAAGATTTTTAGGGGAAACATTGTGACTTCAATGGAGAGCTCACTGTGTTGGCTTCTCTCTGACCGTTGCGGTCTGGACATTGGTGTGTCCACATTTCACTGTCAGTTGTTCAGAATCAAAAGCTTTGTGTTTACTTTTGGTCATCTCAATTTAAATCTCGCTCTCTTTTTTTTCTCTTCCTCTCTCTGACTGTCTCTGGTCAAATAAGGAGATAAGTTTGGGAGCCAAATATTTTCCACTTAGGGTTTTTAAACAGTGTGGTAGTCTCCTCCTCTTTCTTTTGGTCTCACACTCTGACTTTCTCTCATCGCTCTCTGCCTGTCATGGTTTGTGATGTAAAGACTGTAGTAGAGCTCAGCTGACACAGACACAGACAGAGCGCGGAACAACAGAGAGATATCTGACAGTGTGGGTTAGGTGCTGTTTCCATTGTAGAGAGCTGCATGTTAAGGACAGTTTAAACTTTTTAATGGCATCTTGCTAATATCTGTTGTGTTAAGGGGGCTTTAATTTAGTTGGGTAGATGTGTCTTGTTTTATCTGAGTGTTAACCTCTGTGACTGTTGTTTAATTTACTCTATTCTCTTTTTTTCCCTCTTCTATAGACTGTCTAATAATGAGAAAAAGTTGTGTTTTTTATCTTTCTTTATTTGTTTCTATTCTGGTTCGGTGAATGTATTTTGAATACACTGTTTTATATTTGTATCTTTGGATGACAGTACTGTGTTTCTCATGTTGAATAAAGTTGGGGGAAAAAAGCAGGAGGGGGAGGGGCAGGGGTACAGACACAAAGAAAGAAACAGGACCCGCCCCCCAAAACTGAGACACTTGGTATTTCTTAATGCCAACCTTCACTAAACACCAGCTAAAACTGTTACCTGGATGCTGCCTTTTTCTTTTTGCACATTTTCGTTTCTATTTTGTTGTGTGACTCTCTAAGCTTCTCTATGTTGGTTCACTGTAAATAGTTACATTTTATAGTTATACATACAATCAGAGAGTGGATCTTTTTGTCACATTGAGATGTGTACAAATGTTTTTGTACATTATAATTTATTTTTTGTAGCACTGAATGTATACTTTAGTCCAGAGGTCACTAACAGGCGGTCCGGGTCCGGACCCAGGAGCTGTCCCATACGGACCCGGACCTACAGTCAAAAAAGAAGGGTATGATTTAAAACCTGACGGGGGGCTTCGCGCTTCTATTTTAACCGGCGCAGTTTTTTGTAGTCTTTATGGTTTAGTGGATGAGGAAACGCACAGACCAGTTGCATGCGAGTTAAACTATCCCACGTGATACCACTCAGCCAATCAAGTCTGTGCATTCCAGGCAGTAAACATTGTGACTCTATAGCGCAGAGAGATGAGAGAGTTAGAGGCAAGTTACACATGAAAACACGGTAAAAAGAAGAAGAAAGATAGCGATACATGTAGACAAAATAAAGGGAGAGGTGCAGACGACTGCGCCAGAGAAAGTTGAGGAAAAGACGCGTGAGACGGAGAAAGGGAGAGAAAAATAAGGAACAAATGGCGCTTTCCAAGAAAAGAAAAGAAAAGAAAAGAAAAGGGGACAGTGAAAATAGAGTATTTAATCCGGAACGGACAGACTCATTTCTGTTCATACTTCCCACTGGTAGCACTAAACCAGTGTGTCTCGTGTGTTCATAAACCGTGGCACTTATCAAAAGTGCCAATGTGAAACGCTATTGTGAGACAAAATATAAAGGTTTTGAACAAACGTACCCACTCAAATCTGAAGTGAGATCACAGAAAATAAGTAGTCTCAGAGCCCAATATGACCAGTCCACCAGGATCCCGAGCCTCTTTCAAGAGAATGTTAACCCTCTCCC
>NW_018128853.1:0-388 GCF_001952655.1 Monopterus albus
TGCCCCAATAACAGTCTAAAAATGACCAAAGTCACAGTAAAACTGTTATGATGGCTTGAACACAGAAGTGAGCGAATCACAAAAATAGACGGACCCAGGTGGCTGACTTCGATGCAGGCAGTGCTAGTTTATTTACAGTGTTAATTACGTGACAAGAAATGAACAGAGGAACAATGGAACCGGGTGTCGAGCTTCGGAGGGTAACACTGTCAATGGTGGAGATGATGAGAAGAGGACCGGGCTGCGGACATTGGGACTCACTCCTGGACTGGTCGAGTTGGATGGTACTGAAGATGAACAGAAATAGTACATACGGTAAGTAGTAGACTGTGCATCGACCTGCAGGGTGGAGATGAAACAGAGCGGAGGAGGTCCGTGGTCCGAAGGA
>NW_018128853.1:1817-7238 GCF_001952655.1 Monopterus albus
ACAGATACAGAAGAGCTCGCATTACACCTTCACTCTACCTGTCAGGCCCCCATCAATGCGGTGGCACCAATGAGGACTAGGCGCCCTAGGACTAGGCTCAAGCCCTAGTTATACGAAGAGTCCTGTGCTGCCACGCGTGAGTGTTGCAGGGCTGAGTGCAAGTGCAAAAAGGACAAACTATGGTCATTGTCAAGTGGTTGTATTATAATAAGATGAAATAACCGTTATAGAACATGGCCTGACACCTGCAAGAATTTTCCCTTCCTGAGATTTAATTAATGCAAATAAAAAAAGGTTGTAGTTGAATAAAACTGGGAGAATATATGGTTGGAAACTTGTGTGGAAAAAGTACCCAGCTATCTTTTTAAGATGTTGTATTCCAGGGGCTGTTGCTGTGCCGATTTGTCCCATTGGTGACACTGTTGTACAGTAGAGACAATTATATTTAACCACCTGTCATAGTCTAACAAAACCCAATAGGTTATTTGTACATGATCACATGCTTTATGACTGGTATGCCCCAATAACAGTCTAAAAATGACCAAAGTCACAGTAAAACTGTTATGATGGCTTGAACACAGAAGTGAGCGAATCACAAAAATAGACGGACCCAGGTGGCTGACTTCGATGCAGGCAGTGCTAGTTTATTTACAGTGTTAATTACGTGACAAGAAATGAACAGAGGAACAATGGAACCGGGTGTCGAGCTTCGGAGGGTAACACTGTCAATGGTGGAGATGATGAGAAGAGGACCGGGCTGCGGACATTGGGACTCACTCCTGGACTGGTCGAGTTGGATGGTACTGAAGATGAACAGAAATAGTACATACGGTAAGTAGTAGACTGTGCATCGACCTGCAGGGTGGAGATGAAACAGAGCGGAGGAGGTCCGTGGTCCGAAGGATCGACTGTGGCGAGGAGGGAATGAATCTAAGCAGCTGGAGAGAAGGAGACAAAACACTAACACAGAATCAAAAAGAACGACGGGGAACAAACGGGCCTGAGAAATGCTAGAAAGAACTAGCAGGGGAGTGAATGAAGAGCAGGGACTAAATAGGGAGAAACTAATCAGGTGCAGCTGGTGGTAATCCGGGGGTAAGAAGCAGGTGTAAAGGATAACGTAATCAGGGTAAGGGAGTAAAAACAGAGTGAGGGGAGTGAGAAAGTAGGTGCAGCCGGGCAAACCTGACACAAACCATATTTGTGTCACTTATGCAACTCTCAAGCCCAGGGAGTGATCACAGTCACTTTCCCAGAAGGTTAAAATGAGTAAATGAAACACTTTTAGGGCTGACAAACTGTAAAATACTCACTATAAGGAAACAACCTGGTAATATAAAGGATACAAACCAATAACTGAACACAGCCTATAGAAGGCCATGTTTCTCTTCCCATTTAAAAGGAATATCTGAAGTCCCCAGCCATCTACTCATCATATATAAGATGAATACATTTTTCCAAACAATTTCCAGAAAAATATATTGTAGTCTTTAAAACAATAGTGCACATTATTCAATTGTGTGCACTAATTAGCCTAATGACACATTCTGGGCTCTGTACATTTTTTCTTTTAATTCAAATGATTTCCTGTTCATTCTTATTTCAGGGTTTCTGTCACTAATTTTATCTGTCTTAAAGGCTTACAGATCAAAGTGAAAACAGCTTTCTCTCAGTGATAGCTTGATTTTCAGTTTTCATTTATTTAAACAATTCATAAAATACAAGCAAAATGCACATACATTAATAAAAATAAATTCACATTCACATATGTTTTATCCTCATAAAACCTTTGTTAAACATCCTCAGCCAGCTGTAATAAGCTGGCAGATCCTGTGCCTGAATCTCAGAATTCCTGCTTTTGGCTCCATTCTGCCACGAGTACAGTTACCTCCAGGGGAGTTTTTTCTTCCTGCAAGGGAGAAAAAAAAACACGCATTTGTGAATCTAAACTGCAAATGTGAAGTTTTTTAGATTCACCCCTGTAGATATGTAGATACAGTGGATCTTTAAAGCTGATTATACATCAACATGGGGAAATGGGATGATTGAGGAACATGTACTTTACTTCAGTTTTTTTCATGGTACTTTACTTCTATTTTATACTACTCCTCTGTGCTTCATAGTGACATATTGTACCTTTCACTTTGGATTCATTTGACAGTTTTAGTCACTTTCACATCAGTATTCCCTGATGCTGGTTGGAAGGTTTTTATAATCAGATTATATGTATATAAACGCACCAGAGCTTCACTCTTCCTTCTGCAAAGCAAGGCAGGTAAGGTTGGCTTCTACTATCACACTCCCTCTTCACCCAGACCCCAGAGGTAAAACCAAGAACATTTAGGATTTAGGCCAGTAGTATCCTGGTCAGAAACACTTTGCATTAATGTTCACAGCAACCTGCTGTGTAAAAATCTTTACCAAACGTAACATGTTGATGATGAGTCAGCTGTAGTAATGTATACTATGCTAATGTGGTAAATGAGGCTGAAGAATGGGATGACTGATGAGAAGTGTTTGATTATAGAAGGATGAAAACATGATGCTGTTTACTGAAAGAAAAACAAAAAAAGGTAATGAATGAATGAAAAAAAAAAACAAACGAACCATAATGAGCAGTTGTAAAAATCCTTACTGCCCATGTCTCCCTTCTCCACCTTTCCTTTCTCAGTTTATAGTCATTTCAACTTTAATTTCACCAATATTAAGATGAGATTACTGAAGAAAAGATTATTAAATATTACAACCTATTGATATGGCATTCCTAATGGCCAGTGTCGACACCATGACATGGAGAGCAGGGTAAAAGGCTCCATGATGAGTTTGTAGAGAAGAGGTTAACCTTGCCTAAAACTGGTATTTAGCAAGCAACGTCCAAAGGAAGAATGGTACCAAGAAAGAGTACAAACCTAATAGATGCACCATCTGTAACATCAAGGAACTACAAGATGGTGCTAAAAGCAAAGTTCTGGATCATTAAAATGTCCTCAGACATGGTCTTACTACAGTAACTTCAGGGTGAGGGAGATGTTTTACTACATCTGCACATCTAACCACAGAGTTATTAAAGGAATACATATATTAGTAAAAATATTTCATTTAAACTTGAGTTTCACAGTATGAAGGCTTGGAAGGCTGATTTTTAATATCACTATAAGGCAATATTTATGAAAACAAATATACATGATTAATATTTATGTTCTCTCTTTATCTGATGTGGCATTTCTAAATAAATTTCAGAATATACTTGAGATCATGTAGACAAAATTAGGTCAAGATCTAAATAGTACTTTTAGCAGATATGACAATTAATGTAAAACCAGGCACACTAATAAAATGAGTGGAACTTAAAAAAAAGTCAAAGAACAGAAGGTGGTCTTAGGTGTTCAAATTCAGAACTGTATTAATACATCTCAGACTTTTTACACAGATTAATAACACTAAAGAAGCGTACTGCTGCCACCATGAGAAAAACAATTTGCTCAGCATTTTCTCAAAATAATGATATACTGTAGTAATTTCAGCAAAACATAGTTTCAAATTTATGCCCCAAAGACTCATCTAATATGGTAACACACACTCTAGAGTGGGTCATATCATTTCTACTGCCTAATGTGAGCCCTGACCTGAGATTTTGTAAGGTTTCTATAGTGCACTAACTATAGGTCGTGACGCTTTTTAATTTCTAATAATGTGACTGAGAAATAATTTAGTCTTGGTTAGGTGTGCATATACAAGTTTAGCTTAGTCCTGCGTCACTTTCTGACTGTAAGACAAGACAGTGGGTACACACATCTTCATTAACAATGTGTGATAATGTGAAAGCATGAAGGAGATGTCATGTTAATGGAGGTGTACATAAAGTTACGACTCCGCTCAGCTCTGAACTCTCAACAGCAGCTGTCCCCTTTTCCTACTTTCTTCCACTATGAATGGCTTTTTTCCTCCTCTACCCCTAACCTCTCTCAGTATACTCTTTCTGTGTTGCCTCTGCCTCCCCCTGCATTCTCTCCTTTTTATTTTGGCCCATTCCTCTCTCGGTTAGAGCTCACCTCCCCCCCTTTGTTTTCTCTGCACTTTATTCTCTCCCTTTTTCTGTTGCTGGGTCCAAAACATTACTCGATCAACCTTTCTTAGCCTGTTACTGCATGAATGCTGAAAGAGTCACTGATGTGTTGTCACTTCATGACACTTGGGCTATTGACACAAATCCCCTATGTCATTTTTCTCACATGTTCAGTTCAGGTCGACTCTACTGCTTTCAAAGTGAAAACTGGGTCACTGCAGCAGCTGTGACAGATGCAGGTTAGAGAACAAAGTGAACAGATAAAGTATGAAAGAGTTTCTATGTTGCCAAAACGTTTAAGAACATATGCACACGCTACAAATAAAATGTTGTTTTCCTTTAACACTGCTTGTAGACTCATTAAGGCACTCCCGAAACAGTTAGGCTTTTACATGCAGAGCATTTTTATCAAACTGTTCTGAAGTTGAACAAAAAAAAAAAAAGCACGCGCGCGCGCACACACACACACACACACACACACACACAGAGCACCTGCTATCACAACTACAGATTGACGAGGTACAACACAAATGCTCCAGCAAGGGGGAGCCAGGGTGCCAGGTCAGGGGAGAGATATCATCACCCACACATTCGGAGATTGGGTACCAAGTCCCAATAACAAGCCCAGATGAGCTTAATTCAAGAGCAGTTGACCTGAGATTGAAGATCATGAGCAAGATGGACACCAGGAACCTCCGTGGCCGGTTACCAAGACTAAGTGAAGTGCCTTCTGAAAGTCTACTAGAGGATGTGAATGCAGCACTAAGAACAATCCCTACTATGACCATCACTGAGACCAACAAGCTCATATACACCACAGCAACCATCATCCTTGAGATGCTTGGCTATAAGTTCAACAAAGACCATAAGGAGCAGTATCCCCCATGGAGAAGGAGGTTGGAGACCAGGATCAAGGCAGCAAGGAGAGAAGTTAGCCAGCTATCGGAATTGCACAAAGGCGTGATAAAGAAAGGGGTATCCAAGAAGTACACCACACTGTCCATACCTGAGGCCTTAGACTGCCAAGCAAAGCCTCACAGCCCTGGCCACCCGGTTGAAGAGGTACACCAGAGAAGTTGAAGCCAAGGTGTACTCTCAGTGTCAGGGTAATAACATGAGAGCAGACCCACCAAGGCTGGAGACTGAACAATTCTGGAAGAGCATATGGGAGAAGTTATCACACAACAACGCCCAAGGGCTGGTGGACCCAAGAGCAGACCACAGCAACCTCCCTGAACAAGACCCAGTAATCATCACAATGGCAGACATTCAAGAGGGGGTCTTAAGTATGAAGAGCTGTACAGCACCAGGCCACACACCAACTGGTTAAAAGAAGCTAACTTCACTCCATGAGC
>NW_018128854.1:0-7189 GCF_001952655.1 Monopterus albus
ATAAAAGAACTGGGGTATAACAGTGTTGAGGGATTTTCAGGTTCTTTTTAAATTAAATTTAAATCACAAAGACTGGTTCAGATCTTATCTCACTAATAGAAGTTTTATTGTTAATATTGGTACCTGTTCATCCTCCAACTATCCTTTCCTGTGGTGTCTGCCAAGGATCTGTGCTTGGTCCCATTTTGTTCTCTTTGTACATGCTCCCGCTGGGCTCTTTAAGGAAATATGGCCTTTCTTTTTATTGTTATGCTGATGACATTCAGATTTACTTACCATTAAAAGCATCAACAGGGATGTCATTACAGCTGCTGTTTGACTATCTGACAGACTTGAAATCATGGTTGGCAGTGTTTAAATCTCAACGAAAATAAGACTGTGTTAGATCAGCTACTGACCTCAGTACTTTTAAATCATTGCTTAAAACATTTATTTGGCTTGGCTTTTAATGCACAGTAGGGCCTGATGCATTCCTTTTAATTTCCTTTCCATTTTTAATTTATTGAACGTATGTTAACTGTCTCTGTTATTGTGCTGTTTTATTTTTATTTGCACTGATATTATTTACTCTATTTTAGTCATTTACTGTGATTTTATTCAGCCTTTTAAAGTACTTTGATCAGCTGAATGTTGTTTTTAAAGTGCTATATGAATACATTTTGATTTGAATTGATAGGAAATGACTGTTTTGACAACTGGGAATATCTTCTTCTCAAGTGACTGTGCAGTTGTGTTATTGCTGACATGTCCACACAGAGCAGCACCCGCTGCTCGTTGAGGACAGTAACTGCAGGGCAATACGTGCTTTCACGTCAGAGTCTGCAAAACATCAAAACAGTCTCCATTAACACCAGAAAAAAGTCGCTAGATTCGTCGCTAGTCGCTTGTGACAAAAAAAAAAAAAAAAAAAAAAAAAAAAAAAAAAAAAAACTCGCCAAGTTGGCAAAACTGGTGATTTGTTAGTTTTGCATTAGATATGATCAACTCACTAGTATGTTTTTTTTTTTTCTCCCGGTGAAATTCTATATTAATTGCTTAAAGTATATTGTTGGTTATTCGACTCAAAGTAGTTTTGAGACAAATTGAAATAAAATAAATGTTCCGAATTTTTTTCCCGGTACATATTAATGCGTAAAACGCACGTGACCTCGAGAGTAACCAATTATTCGTTTGTTTGCCGCCACATGACCGGAAGCTCAAAATGAAGCGGTTAATATGCAAAAACCTTCATTTGGGTTTTTCTTTGATTTATTGGGCGTATAACGTTAATTAATACATAATGCTACATATTGTGTGATACAGAAAAGGCGCCACTTCGACGTGCAGCAGCAATGAGACGGAAAGTTAAAGGCGAACAGCTAATTCATTAAACCTCGGTGAGAATATGGTTTTAGCATGACCAGAAAGCAGGCTAACTGTTTTCTAACTGATGTTTTCAGACAAACGAACGCTTTCAAACCTTATTTCTGAAGATTTGAACATAATTTTGTATAGGTGAGTTTGTCTGAAATGTCATAGCTACTGGATTTTTAAAGATGGATGACATGGAGTGCTGAACTGTCCTCTGTCACGGTTGGTTCAACTAAAACTACGTTTCTTTGCAGCTGGGGACATGCTGGCATGGCCTTTTAATGTGAGTGGAAATAGACCATCATGGATGACTCGGACCAGGATTTTGTAGATCTCTGCTCAAAGCCGCTTAAACGTGTCCACAAGAAGGCAGCCGAGCCCAGACAGCCAAGGAAAGCAGAGCATCAGCCCCCCAGTCAGGCAGGTGAAGGAGAAGACCAGAGCAGGAGTAACGATAAAAAAGGTGACTCTGGGACCCACCCTGTTAGTGCCCGATCAGAACAGCATGCGGTCAGTGGAGTTACTGGACATGATTCAGGAGATGACGGGTCGTCAGCTGTGCCTTCAGCAGCAAGGCCAAGAGCAAAAGACAGTGTACTTGGCAGAATGCAACAGTTCAAGAGAGCCAGTCCACGAAAGATGGTGCACCAGGACAAGAGCCAGCCAGCAAACGACTGTGTTCCTCTTCAACAGCCACAAATACAAGGTGAGGTGGCATAATGCTTTTGGCACACCTTTCCAACCTGCTACATTCTTTATCCAGTAAGCAGTGGAGATAAATATCTGGTTTATTTCACTACTCTTTGGTTACATTGCTAATGTATGCTTTTGGAAAATATTATGACACAAGGAGAGTATGGTAAGTATTATGAATATGATGGTCAAACATACAGATGCATCTAATGTTGAGTTTATAAAGAATATTGTAAACATCTCATACAATCAAATGTATTAAGTGGAATGCAATTTTTAAAGTTAAATTTGCCATTGTCAGTGTATCTATATTAACAGTGGATCAGATAACATGTAATGCAAAAGGTCCACCCACCACTCTGTGTGCAGCCGAATCCTTCAGCTCTGGTCTTCACCCTGAGCTCCAGGACAGCGATGAGGCTCTGGCCCTGCAGCTGCAGCAGGAGCTGGACCGAGAGGCAGCGGAAGCCCAGATGGTGGATCTGGAGGATGGAGGCCTTTTCTTTTGTCAGATCTGCCACAAAGACCTCTCACACATGACCCCTGAGGGGCGCACCCAGCATCTGAACAGGTCTGGACATTTATATTTATGCAGTAGGCATTCTCATCCAGAGTGATTTGCATCACAAAAATCAATTTGAATTTTTGATTGCACGCCATAGACTGGTGGACTCATTGAGAGTGAAAACAATCCCTGTTTGGTAGGTGTTTAGATCAGAGTGAAGAAAGAACCCCAGCCCCTCCTCCTCCTGCTGCTCCTCCTCCTCCCCCTGGTGTCCCTGACTGTCCCATCTGTGGCAAGAAGTTCAAGTCCCAGAAGAGTCGCTCAGCGCACCTGAAGCGCTGCTCGACAGATATGGGCATCTCTCCGGCTGTGCTGCTACAGGCTCTGCAGAGACAGGCTGAGGAGACCCAGAATGTCCCTGCTGCTAACACACTGTGAGTCCCCATCAGTTGAACCACAAGTTAGTTAAACAGGGAGTTAATATAGATCAAACCCTGTGAACAATTTATATTACATTTTTTATGAATAACAAATAAGAATTTACATAAATACAAATTACATCCTGCACATTCAGTCAGAAGTATCACACGCATAAAGCAAAAGGAAAATACCACAGCACACCTCTGAACATAGTGTCAGTCACAACATTCAATGCACCAGCTCTACAGGCCTTTTTGAGGTATCCAAAATTTGGCCACTGACAGTGACTGTTACCATCCACACAATCCAGGAGAGTGGTTTTGGGGTGCAGGACGATAACATGCCTGCAGCTCGGAGAGATCCAAAATTTGGCCACTGATAGTGACTGCTACCATCCACACAATCCATGTGTGGATCCTGTTTCAACGATAGCTCATCTGATCTTTTCCCGTAATAGGAATCTCTTTTTTCTCTTCAGTTCACAGACCGGAGGCACCAAAAGAAAAGACCCCTCCAAGCCGGGGCTCCCAGCAACAAAAAAGCCCAGGAAGCAGACTGATCGCCTCGACGAAGACACTATGGTGGCTCTGGCTCTGTCCTCCTCTCTGCAGGAGCAGGACAGGAAGGCAGAGAGGCGATTGCAGACAGAGGGGGCTACCTGTCACACCTCCATAACTCCAGTGCTGAAGTGGAGGCCAGACACAGGTACAGCGCTTTCACTATGTCCTATGTGTGCAATAAAGCAGTGTCTACTACTGTCTATTAGACATTTACCATACAAATGTGGAGCAATAACTGGGAAATAAGTGGATTTAGAAGACAGTGGTGCTATTTTTAGGATAGTATTCAAATGTACAAGTGATGAAAGAGAGATTATACTTTAAACACTCAAATTACATACAGATGTGTGGCCATTCAGATCTAGGTAGCACCTGAATCCTCTCCTCTCCTCCTGCAGGTGCAGTTAAAGGGCATGGGAAGAAGAAAAAGGGTGCCATCCCTCGTCCTCTGCCACTCCTCCTTGTTCAGGATGCTCAGATGGCTCTGACCAGGCTGCAGGAGCGTGTTTCTGCTCTCCTTCTACACAGCAGGGCTCCATCTCCCCCCACCCCAATCCTGTGCCCTAGCAGCCTGCCTGGCTGGAGTGGTGCTGCCCCCCTCTGGCAGAAAAGCGCACTGCTGGATGGGGACTCCACCTGTCTGTCTGATTTCTACACTCCAGAGCTCAGGGACTTCATCACGCCGTGGGAATCAGCAGTGGTGAGAGAGACCAAAGAGATGTTTACACACTCTTTTATATTACTTCTGTCGTGTTTGAATAGACTGAATGTTCGGCTGATGTTCTTTTTTTAAATCAAATGCTACTGAAGATTGGGAAACACACCGCTTTGTAGTTCTGTACTGTCCTAGAACGAAACTTTAAAATTTAGCTTTTATTTTTCTGGTCTGAATTCACATTTGATAGACTTAATATGGTGGTGAATTTAGTAGCTTTAATAAAGTGTCTTAACTTTAAAGCAAACCCGTTGAATTTTGGGATGTAGATGCAGTAGAATGTTAACAAATGTCAGTCTAATTAAATTAATTGTGTGTTATGTTAGATTTTGAATGCAAATTTCACTTTTTCACAATAGAATGAAAACATAAAATGAAGTGTAAATATTTTGTCGGCGGTTGAGTTTGAACAAGAAAACAATTGATGAAATTTGAAAGATGTATTTCACTGCATTGTGTGTCAGAGCAATAAAAACATTAATTACAGTTGTGCTGTCTGTTTAAATAGTATTGACAAAATGAACTTGGTATGAAAAAATTTGAGTAATGAATTGTTGTAATTAATTTTCACAATTTCCATTTACAGAGTTGATTTTAGTTGTTTAAATAAACACATTGAATAGTTGACCAAATAGCTGATATCGACTCACGGCTAAGTTAATCTTATGGTGGTCTCCTCCACTTCTAGACGATATCGACTCATGGCTAAGTTAAACTTATGGTGGTCTCCTCCACTTCTAGACTGATGCAGCCTTCTCTAACACCAGCAACAAGCCCGAGTCCTCTGTGCAGCCTGTGAGTGAAGGAAGTCCTGTCACAAAAACAAGGACCTCCATCCTGCCTTCCTCCTCCCAGACTGCTGCTGCCTCCTGCTCCCCAGCTCTCCCCACCCCAGAGACAAAGCAGCTCCCTGTGGGCAGCCAGGCCCTGAGAGACCTGATGGAGCTGGCTGAAGACGGCATGACCCTCACACAGTGCGGCTTCTCTGCCTCTGGCCCTGACAAAGGTAAGACACACAGACTGAACTGCAAAATATTTCTTTACCTTTGGGGAGTTATAACGTGTACCCAAGTAAACAGTACAGACATTCGCAGTGTCTATAGAAAACGCATTGTTTTCATGTTTTATGAAGTGGAAATGCAAGAAATCTTAAACTAACAAAGTGGAAGCAAAACTGACATTAATGGTTTAAGCTGACATTTTAGGCTGCCTTGTTGTTTTTCCTTAAGAATACATTAATATCAACTCGTATAAGTTTGTAAACACTTTGTAAACTGATCCTAAGATCTGGTCCTGGTTGCCTTTGTTCTCACAGACAAGCAGAGCAGTGCTAGCCTGTCCGCAAACCTCCATCTGAGTGGATTTGTCCTGGAGGAGGCGGAGGAGCATGATGACCTCTGGGTGAGCGGCTTCCTGCCAGAGCCGACGCACCCACACTCAAAGGACACCAACAGCCAAGTGAGGAGAGAAACTGGTCAGCCAGGAGCAGATAAGGAGCAGGTAGGATCACCTGAAGTCACAAGAGATCATAAGGGTTCAGATCTTCTCTACATACAGATTTATTAACCTTGGAGTTTTACATATGGATGCCAATTTTCAAATTAAAACACTTTGTAAATTTACTTTGTAGTTCTAACTTTATATAATAAGAAACGTTGAAGTGTGTCTTGACTGGTGTGGCCATTGCAGGTGGCACTGCCCAGACTGGCGTCAGACCTGAGTACCATGGTGAACAACCCTCAGCTCAGTGATGTGGAGCTCCAAGTGGACAGTGGAGACGTCTACTTTGCTCATTCCTTCATGGTGTACACTCGCTGCCCCCTGCTGACAGAAATGGTAAAAATCATCCCCGTGTGTGGCAAAGTCTTGTTGGTTCAGTTTTTGTTTTGCTTTTAAATGAGGTACACAAAAAAATCTGCATAATGTTCTGGTAATAAATGCAGTTTGACTGAAAGCAGACAAATTAAGAGTAGATTTCAGTTCAATTTGCAGATTCCACAAATCATTGCTGAATTTTTTCCAAAGTGTCTCAATTTTTGGGGCCACATTAAAAACAAAGATGTGGCTGTTGTTCAGGTGGATTAAGATCAGGACAACAAGCAGGCCACTTTGGAACACACCAGTGTTTTCTGCTCATCCATTCTTGATGTTTTAGATGTACTCCATGGGTTATTGGAGGAGCCATGAGCTGCTACTGGAACAGAGCTCTCCAACACTGGGAGCTATGTTTCTTTCCTGAATGTCTTGATTATCTTCTGATTTCAATGGCTGTGTTCCATTCACTTCTGCAGGCATGCCGCTTTTTATGTATTGGCAAGGGTGGGGAAACTCATTTAAATGATGTGCAGATGCACGTGAGGCAAGCGATATGACGAGCTCAGCATGAGTCGCGTGTCCTGTCTGCAGAGTTTCTGATTCATAATCAAAAGCTCTGGGCCACTGGGAGGAGATGTTGCCTGCATTTTCTGACCACACAGCGGTGCTGTTCACTGTTCTATCGGACGCCCCGTGATATTTTGTTGATTTTCTGTGGCTTCAGGTCATCACACGTGGCATGTGCCATTTCATGTGCTGAACGTAGACGAAACAGAAACCGTGCCCGTCCAGCACAAACGGGCATAAACCGGCACTGGTAGTCGGGTTTTGGAACCCACCCAATGTGTCCTGCACAGTCGAGGCACCGTGTGCCAGATGCAGTAAGCTGACCCGTAACATAATTGAGCCTCATCCATGTTTCACACTGAGGATGGTGTTCTTGTCTTTGAAGGATGTTTTTGTTTTGTTCACTGTGAACTGATGTGACAAAAAAGTTCTCATTTCATTTCATCTTCCTGACATTTTCCCAGAGGCATTGTGGCCTGTTAACAAACAGTTTAGCAAACTCCAGTTAGTTTTTTATGTTTTCTTTCAAAAGTGTCTTCTTCTATGAAGACCACTTTCATTCAG
>NW_018128855.1:0-4325 GCF_001952655.1 Monopterus albus
ACGTGCCAAATAAGAAAGCCAGAGATCTGATGCAAAACTACAGAAATGGCGGCGACCCGGATGTTGTGATGGCGTCACCCGGAAGTCCGACCGTGTGGAGAAAGAAACGTTCTGGCCAGTCACCACCAACATCTAAGTCTCACCAGCAAAAGCTCTCCGATATTAAGAAAATAAGGAAAAAGAAGCGTATTGTTGCGCTGTCCCCACATTGGGTTAATATTTCATGAATAAAAAAAAACAAATGTACCATGTTTTTAACTAGTGAATAAAGATGTTTATTGAATCATGATTTTTTTTGTCAGACATATTCATTTTACTGAATAAGGCACAACACTTTGTCTAGTTATCTACTGAATATTAAAACAATAACAAGGTTGAAAACATCATAATTAATATTAAAACAATAGCTCTAGTGAATAACAAGGTTCAAAACAAGATGATGAATATTAAAAACAAAACAAGATGATGAATAACAAGGTTCAAAACAACATAATTAATATTAAAAAGGGATAAATACAAAGATAATGAATATTAAAAACAAAACAAGATATTAAAAACAGCATTTTTCATTCTTGTTTAAGCTTGTGACATAATGAAAACGTGCGTAAAGAACAGACGCATTGTATAGATGTGGAGGAACAACAGCGAGAGTTTATACAGTTTTCATATTTTTTTACAAAATCAGCCACCATAAGATCATTCCTGGACACATTTTCTTGATACAGCTGCAGCAGCTGATGATAGGAAAGTCCATTAGCTCTGTGGAATAGGTAAAACACGCAGTGCTGGCCGCACACCGTGGATAAAGGATGCTGCAGCTGCTTTGTGTGGTACTGGATCATCCTGCTCCCTCTGTGCAGAAGCTCTAAAATTGTTTGAGGGTAATATGGGAAATCTGGCTCGAAGCCAAAAGAGTCAAAAAATGTAGCGTGTCCGTTCCTCTCCAACGTTATAGCCAGTGCTCACCAGGCAGGTGGCGCGGGTGCGTATTAACCACCAGATACCCGGGTCTTGTGAAAGTATGTTGAGACAGCTCGTCAGATGCCCAGACGCCTTGAAAAACATCTTTCCCCAATAAATGGAATAAAATGGTTTCCAGCTCAAGCAGTTAGTATATTTCTTTTAGAGTCGATCTCTATAACAGAATCAAAGCAGGCATAGACTATCAGTGTGACTGTCTGAGCTAGAGGAGCTCTGAATCTCATCTCCAAACGCAATGTGCCAGTTTTAACCGGGGCTTTAGCACCGTGATGCGGCGCGAGATTGAACAGTGCGAGAGTGTAGCCTTGTGTGAAATCTTTTATATTGAAGCACATAGGATAATCTTTCAGATGGCGTGCTGTGTTTGTAATCAGGTTATAATACTCTCTCACGGCCTGGTTGTTTTCAAAGTTTGGCTGGAACAGTTTAGCCGGGATCTGTCTCCCATCCTGGCTCAACACCAAGAATTCAAGATCAGCGTGTATAAAATTAAAAGGATTTAGATCACTCCTCCCCGTGAAGGCTTCGTGGTTCACCATACCAACTGCTAGGTATTGAGGCTGAGTGCCTAGAAAAAGATTTTCTTGCGTACATATGCGGGAGTTGGCAGGTATGGAAAATGTCTTTACGCACACTCTTGAAATCGGGTACAATGCGTTGCACCTGCTCAGAGCTGCTGAGTGACCAATTCTTATAGCAGGTGACACAGTCACTTTTTTTACAAACAAAGAAGCAGACAAAATATGCAGGCGGTAATCAGCGTTAACTGGATGCATTAGGCAGAAAGAATCGCTGGCTCTTGTCAATTTAATTTTCAAATCAACAGAATTTAACAAAAGTCTCTCTGTGAAAAAGATATCAGCGTGCAGAGGTCCTCCATCCATCCATCCATCCATTTTCTTCCGCTTATCCGGGGCCGGGTCGCAGCTCCACAAGGCCTTTATTGGGTCCGTTGGCGATGACGACTGAGTCCATAGCTCCCGAGGTATCTTGGTATAAGAGACCTGAGCAGAAATGACTTTTTAAAGTGTCTGGGGAATAGTTGAGCAAAGTTTCAAAGATTGCTCTGTAAGGATGGGTTGCGCTTGACTGTGAAATTAAACGATCCCCCAAAATCACATCACACTGGGTGAATATGGTATTCAGAGGATAATTGATAAGTCCAACAGGTGCGTCATTAGCCAAATCCGACCCGTCCGCGTTGGTGATTTTGAGTCTTAAAAAAAGGAGCGTTTCAAATAAATCCAAGTATTTGTCACCTTCAGCCGCTACATAGAATTCAAGAGGAGATCTGTTGGTTATTGCTGCTATGGGAGAAAGCTCCACATATTGTCTGTCCTCCACACTCAGCTGCGTCAGAGGACGCGAAAATAAATCCAGTTCTGATAAAACGCATTCACCAGATTTATTGTGTAGGAGAGACATGGTTGCTTTTTTAAAATATATCAGAGCTCTTTAATGCTGCAGCAGAGGATTTACGTCTCCTCCTCACAGGGACGCTGCTCTTCTTGTGTTTTTTAGGTTGCTTGGTGCGTGGTATTTTAAGGGGTGCCACGCTGCGTTCACCGGGTGGGCGGCCTCTAGCTCTTTTACCAAGCACTCCAAAACCTGACCCCTCTTGGTTGGAAGCCAGCCTAGTGGCGGGGTTGCCCACCACGTCCGGCGCGGAAATTTTTTTGAGATGAGGCTTTGCCAGATTGAAATCCGTTTTCATCAAAGGCATTACAAAACGAAATAGTTTTGAAAAAATAGCCCCAATCCCTCTGCCGTATTGCACACTCGATCCGCTAAATCCTGAAAGCCCAGACCCCGCTTGTTCCTCATAATAGGGTATAAATCTGTATGGATCCACTTGGTGGTACACCAGCCCGGTCATGTTTTAACGCAGGGTCTGAAATGCAACGCTATTATAGTTTTTCCGTATGTAAACGGAACCGGGGTGTTTTGGTCGGTCTTTAATTCGATATAAATTGTCTCAATGTGGCTCTTTGCCACTGGTAAATAGTGTGCGGGATTAAAAGTTTTTGTAATAAGGTCTCCGTGCTCTCCTTCCGTTGATACGCAGCGAAGCAGAGGAGCTGAGGTATCACCCACAAGCCTGTGGCTAACCATGTCTGAATAGATAAATATGTAGTAGAAGCCAGCTTTTAAATCAGTTGGATGGGGCGAGCGGATCGTGCCCGGGCCCGCATTAAACCACTCATTTTTCTTCACACCTATTATGTAATTTAAGGGCACGTCAAATTTAAATGCGTAACGACCACTCCCAGTCCAGATTAGATCCTGCGTATAACGCTCAAAACGGATACTAACATCAGAAATTCTTTTCAGATGTGTGTTTAGTTGGTTCAGAATGCTCTCTCTTGTGTAAAACCCACGCCCAAGCCGTTCCTTATGCACTTTGTATTTCCCTTCGTTGGCTGGGATGGGTATCTCCGGTCTCTCTGGCACGCCATGCTGCCATAAATCCTGCCAGTAGAATCTGTCACCCCGTGGTGGTATATTGAACCAAGTATTTGTATAGCTGAGATCCGTCAAAGCTACTTCCCATGAACCTCTTAAATCTAGCGCACGCGCTAAATCTGTTCTATATTCAGCCGGTGTGTTATCTTTAAACACTGCTGCACTGGCGTTTGAGGGCAGAGTCAAATAAAATCCTGCGGAGCCGTCCATATTTCACAGGTTCACCAGATCCGACTCTCTGACATAACTGTTAAATTTCTCTGGCCAGTTTTTCCATTTAACCAATACATGCGGGACCCCTGCTATCGTGCGTTTACTCAAAATCTTTTCCACGTGATATTTCTTGTCTTTGGGGATTATAACTTTTTGCAGTTCTGCTTCATAAAATGATCCTTGGAGTGGCTCATTATCATAATCGCTCAGTCTGTACACGGGTGGTATCCTGGGAACGCACTCTGTTATTTTAAATAGCTCGTCGCTGTACCCCTGTGTGTATTTTTTATCAAAAACCCCCCTTAATTTAGAGATCCTGACCACATCTCCAACTTTAAAATTCATCCTCAGCTTCTCTCTGTGTCGTACAGGGAAGGAGCCATAAAGATTCTGAAAAACAGTCAGTGCGTTTTCAGAGGTAACGTTGGCTGGTGCCATCTTAATGCTGGAATGATAAGAATTATTATAACTCTTTACAATTTGTTGTAACACATCAAAATATCTGAGTGTATTTTTGGCTGTAAAAAATCTGTATATTTTCTGTTTTAAAGTTTTGTTGAAACGCTCAATGACAGAAGCCTTGACCTCACTGGCTGTGCTAAAGTGCTCTATACCATGCTTTTTCAGCAGAGCCTTAAACAGCTTGTTGTAAAATTCAGTTCCTTGAT
>NW_018128855.1:4356-7186 GCF_001952655.1 Monopterus albus
GCTAGAAAATGTTTGACACGAGCAATGTTTATTTTCTTGCCAGTTGTCTGTTCTAAGCCCCTGTGTAAAGCCTGCACTCCTCCATAAGATCCTGGATGACTAGGATCATAATATATTTTTTTCATTAAAGTCTCAAGTTTAGTAGGAGCCATGTGTTTTACCTTGAGCCTTGAATATTATTATCTGACTAGTTCATCTCTTTTACACATTACTATATAAGTGTGTGTGTATTTTCATTCAAAGATGAGAGAGAGAGGTTTTTTAAAAAAAGGGTGAAACTTTATTTAACACACAGCAGCAAAAACATCCCCTGAGAACAGCTTTTGCGCACAGCTTTGCGCACAGCTAGTCTAAAATAATAAATGGTTTTCACACAGCAAAAAAAAAGGATAATAAGAAAATAAAAATCATTACATGCATGAAGAGAACACTTGTTATAATGAAATTAAAAAAACATCCCTGCATCAGTTATTTTGTCCCAACAGATGCTTTAAAAACTAGTCTAAAATAATAATAAAAAAAAGGTTGTTTTTTTTTTTCACAGAGCATCAAACCCCTTTGAGAACAACTTGGCTAAATAGTAAATGCTTTTAAAAAACTAGTCTAAAATAATAAATGGTTTTCACACAGGATAATATGTAGAGAATACATGCAGCAAACCAGTCACTAGTTATAAGGAACACTGCTGAGAAACAGGTGTTTTAAAAAACTAGTCTAAAAATAAAACAAATGGATAACATGTAGAAAAACACTTGTTATAAGGAAATTAAAAACCACTCTAAATAAAACAAATGGTTTTCACAGAGCATGCAGATCCTTACACCATCACACCGTCCCACTCTTCCTCTCCTGCCCACATTTTCTCAGCCTGCTTCAAATTTATCATTTTCACTGCACAGCCACCCACCCATAAACTAACCGTGCGTTCAGCCGTTTTCTCGAGATTCCTGACACTTTTCAGCCCCAGTAGAACAGATTCTGCAGCATCTCTGATTTTTTCCTCAGAGACATTGATGGCATATTTCTCCAGCAGTTGGGAAGCAGCGAGCAGAAATCGCTCTGTCAAGACCCTTTTCTCCAAAGCGTCATAATGCTTGCGTAAAAAATTGTTTGGCACGCCGAATAAACAGGTGTGTTGCTTCTGACTTCCGTGAGAGATCTTGCAGCCATAACACAGAAACTCATTATGCTCCCTGATGGCTGTCTGCAGAATGCTGGCGACAAGACATTTAACAATGTCTGAAAACAGTCTGAGCATACCTCCGTCTAGCTCGTCCTCCTCCTTGATGGGAGAGAGAACAATTTCGATGCTCTGACTGTCCATAGGAGTTACATCCACCTGCGGCTCAGCGTTGGTTTGGCTGCCTCCGTCCTCCTCCTCAGCGCTGCGTTGGCTAGCTTCATCCATGCGCTCAGACCCGCTGCTGCTGCTGCGCTCTCCCCCCGCTTCCAAATCATCAGGTGTAGTAGCCCTGCCGCCGGAGCTGGTGCTAGCGTTACCATCTGTCTCCCACCCGCTCTCCTCCTCCTCATCCTCGTCTTCGCTGCTAGTGACAGTTTGGTTTAGATAGTCCCACTCAGAGTCTGCGGTGCTGGACGAGGAAGAGGAGTGAGGAGCCTCAGTGTCAGCTGCTGCGTTAGGAACCGTTTCTTCAGCCTCAGTGTCAGGTGGATTCGTTGCTGCTTCAGGTTCTGGAAAGGAGTGAGGAGCCTCAGGGTCAGCTGCTGCTGCGTGAGGAGCCATTTCTGCTTCAGTGTCTGGTCGTGGAGAGGTTTCAGGATTCATCGTTGCTGCTGGAGAGAGTTTTGGTTTCTGGAGCTGGGGTGTCGGCTTTTTTTTTTTATCGCAGAGAGAGAGAGAGAGCGGGGGGGGGGGGGGGTGGGGGGAAAACAAACATGACTACAATCTCCTGCCACTGCTGACTCGCTTTAAATAAGGAGCTAATCTCATCTGCCCACTTATCAAACACCTGAATCCAAGTTACGCATCTCAGGTTCAATGTTTCCTGAAAGACTCCACATTCTGTGTTGAACCGATAAAGCTTCATTGTTCCGTTTTCATGGCCTAGCCCCTGGGCGATAATTTTAAAATACCATTTCCCAGAAGTAGTCCCGCTAGTTTCCCAGACCGCTTTGAAAACCCTGGACTGGTTTTGCGCATTTTGGCTGCTGCTTTCGCTCTGCATCATTACTCTCGATAGATGTTGCTCCTGCGTGCCATCTTGTGATTGCTCTGTTGGTTGGATATTTTCCTTATTTTCCTCATCCACTTGCTCTTCCTCTTCCTCCAGCTCTTCCTCCTCCTCAGGCTCGTCATCCTGATAACACTCATGCAGATGTTCCAAAACGATGCGCGTCATCACTCCCCAATCTCCTGCAGTAAAAGTCGATCTTACAGATTCAGGGGAAAAGCATTCACCTTCTCTCAACTGGTACAAAACGAGTTCAGCTGTAGTGTACTGGAAAAAATAACCGAAAGATCCGCTCTGTAGTTTCAACTCGCCTCTGAGAGAAGCGGTCGGAGGCTTCTGAATTCTGCAGAGCTGCATCGTTGCCTTTTTGGGAGCTCTTAAATTATTTGATTCTTCAGTCAACATAACCGGAACGTTACTTATCACCCCATATAGTCGTTCAACAGAGTTGTTGGAAGAAGCCATTTTTCTCTCTTGTTTACTGCAAGCTGCAGAGGTATAACACAGACTGAAAAGCTGACCACTTTATAAAGAGGTTAGCGTGAGAGGGGGAGCGAACAGCTGTGAAAGTATTTGACCCCGAGGGTCTCTGTAAGACATATGTCAGAATATTTTTTCTGCACCTCTGTCAGGAAAAA
>NW_018128856.1:0-6110 GCF_001952655.1 Monopterus albus
AATCTGTTCTTCCATGTGTATGAATAAAATTCCACGTGGCCCAGTATGAAATACACCATTCACCAGGTGAACATGGACCATAACCCTTCTTTGGACCATGATCCTCAAAGTGCACTCAGCCTCCTGATGTCCTGACTGTGACTCAACACTGACACCTCTACTTGTGTCTCCAGATTCAGACCCGTCCTTGTCAACCAGTCACAGATCCAGCTCTGTTAACGGCACCAGGGAGCCTGACAGTGTCACTTTCTTCATCCTCCAGGGCCTCTCCAGCCTCGGTGACAGACAGATGATCCCGTTTGTCATCCTGCTGCTGGGTTACATCATCATCCTGGGAGGAAACAGCATGATCATCTTTGTGGTACGAAACAAAGTTGTGTGTCTGTATGTGTTTAGTCTGATATGGAAGCCCCAAGACGGAAGAAAATTCTGGAGATCAATTTTCTAAGCATGATCTCACTTTTTTTTCTCTCTAGTGTCTATGACTGAAAAACACCTGACAAAATAAGGTTTTGCCTTAATAACTTTTTTAAGTTACTTAAAGATTTTAATTATTTTTCCTACCTGTGAAGTAGGTTGGGGAAAATGTGGAAAAAAATGTTTTGCCAAGATCATTTTTCTAAGTAAACTTTACTTTTTTCACTTGTGAAATATATTTATTTATTTGTTTGTTTGTTTGTTTCTTTGTGGTTCATCTCATTTTTCTGTTTGTTTTTGTAATACACTATATTCTAAATAGGGAGAGTGGTCTGTTGTCTAAATAGGACTAAAGGTCTTTGTTTCCTGCCAGGTGAGTTTTAATTTTCCATGTATTTTAAAAAACAAAGTATATATATTTGATTTACAGATTTCCCAGAAGACCAAACAAATCACATCAACTTGGTTGAAATGTTCATTTTAACTGAAATAAGCAGGTACAGTAAGTGTGAAAGCACATAAGCAAGCATCATAATTGCAATATAGATCTAAATTGTGTTGTGTATCGCTATCATTATATGTTCAATTTGATCCTGTTTCCTCTGTAAGAGTCCAAATGTCTCACTCATATATCCCACTTTACTGGTTATGGGTATCCCTATTTTCACGGCTAATTTTATAGCAAATTAATGTTAGCTATACAGTAGACTTAATCTAGCTTGTAGGTGATGGTTAGCCATGAACAAAATCTGATAGCCAACAGGCTAACTGGCAGTCAAAAGAAAGACAAGAGAATAATGTTACATAACTACTGACACAATACATTTACCTTGTGTTCACAGTGCATAGAGAAATTAAAACTCACCTGGAAGAAATATAAAAGCTTTTAGTTCTTTTTAGACAGTCTGCAGCCAGAACCCTCTCCCTATTTAGAACATAGTGTAGTGGTGGACCCTGGTGGCCGAAATGACTATTACCAAACCAAACTTGTAGAAAAATGTGCCCTACAAATATCAACAGAATGTTTTTTTCACTTGCTTCTCAAGGCTTTCATAGCTTGCCTCAGTTTGACTAAGAATGTATTATTAATGTTGTAATTAACACATTTTTCTCCTCATCAGACACTGACTGATCCAAAGCTCAAGTCTCCCATGTATTTCTTCCTCTGCCACCTCTCCTTTGTGGACATGGTCTACACCACCACCACCATCCCCAAAATGCTGGCTGGCTTCCTGTCAGATGTGTCAGTCATCTCTGTTCCGGGCTGTTTCCTCCAGCTATTTTGCTTCCATCAGCAAACCATTACTGGCCATTTAATCCTGACCGCCATGGCATATGACCGCTATGTGGCCATCTGCCACCCTCTGCACTACACCTCCATCATGACCCGGTCTGTCCAGTTGCATCTCATTGCAGGGGTCTGGGGCTTCAGCACCATCTGGCCACTGCCATCTACCATCATTGCCATACTTCGACCTTACTGTGGCCCGAATGTGGTCAAACATGGCTGGTGTGACATGCATTCTGTAAGGCGATTGGTGTGTGCTGACATCTCAGTGGATAACATTGCGGCCCTATTCTTTGCCACTGTGTCTCTACTGATCCCAGGACTCCTCATCCTGACCTCCTATGTCCTGATTGGCATATCAATATTGAGGATGGGCGCTGGTCAGAGGCTGAAGGCCTTCAGGACGTGTGCTGCCCACTTGACTGTGGTGTCCATCTCATTCACCTCAGTCTGCTTTGTAAACATTTCCCAGCGGGTGGAAAACTTTTCAACTGAGGTACAAGACTCAAATAATCAGCCTTTAAAATTTACCCTTGCCTTTGTTTTTGTATATCTCATGTATGTATGACATTTAAGGCTCTGTATTCATCCATCCATTATGTATACAACTTATTCTGAAGAGGGTTGCAAGGTGGGGGTGGGAGGTGAGGGGGCTTTAGCCAATCCCAGCTGACATTGGGCGAGAGGCGGGGTCCACCCTGGACAGGTCACCAGTCTGTCACCGGGCTGACATGTAGACTAACAACCACACACACGCACGCTCATTCCTACGGGCAATTTAGACTTATAATTCCAAGTCAGAGATTTGGCAGTCTCTGTAAACACTGCAGATTCTTAGAAATCTGAAACTGAAAAAGTGTCAGACAACAGACTGATCTACCTTGTTATTGTCAGTAGGAAAAAATGTCAGATATCAGTCAGTGTTGTTCCCAACCAAGTCTTCTTTTGGATTTTTTCAGGTTCGTATCATTGTAGCTGTGCTGTATGCCGCTCTGACTCCTTTCCTGAACCCAGTGATCTACAGTCTGAGGAACAAGGAGCTGCAAGAGTCTATCAGAAGGACACTGGTCGGGTTCAGGTCTGCTACTGTTTCAGCCACGAAGAACGTCAGCACAGTGTCCTGACTGGGAAGGAAACCTGCCACTCTGTTGCCTGGACGCTAGAAATGGCCACTAATCATTCAGGCAACTTAATGTCCATTTTTGATTAACAAAGTGACTGTTTCAGACATAATGTCTTTAGAAATGATACAGTATTCCTAACAAGTCTTTATTAAACAGAAATTGTGGCAATGATATCATACGGTAGTTCAGCAGCCTGTCTAACTCAATCATGCTCAAAACCTCTCACATTAAATTCATGTTTTAAACATATTACATTTTTAAACATGTAAAAGTTCTCCACAGTCCCACTGAGTTCTTGATGAAGGTCCTTAGTGTCCTGTTGACGTTGTTTAGTGCCAGGCATTCTCAGATCCACGTGTGTGGCATTGAGTCATAGGCTTTCCTGTAGTCTATCCTGGCTGTTCTCAGGTTGGCCTTTGGATCTGTAGTCATCAGTGACTGCTCAAGTCGAGAGGATGTGTTAAAAGCAGATGTGTATCAATAATGGAGAATTAAAAACATGTTGTATTGTATTCTTCATAACTTTGAAAGATTGTTTAAAAGCCAGGCATTTAACCGGTATAAAATATTGGTCCTTGCGACAGACACCATTAGGTATTAAACCCATATTGTACACACAGTTTTTGATGGACTCAGTAAAGATGGGAACTGAAGTCCAGCCCATGAAGACCAGTCTGACCTTTTCACAAAAAGAAACCAATGAGTTCAAAATAACTCATAATAATGTAAATGTAATGGAAAAGTTACTTTCAAATCTAAGAAATCTAAACAAGAGTATGAGCAGCTCTGCAATGTTGGAGAAGCTAGACTTCCCCCCAAAACGAGAAAGCATTATTATATAGGCTGTGGCCACAAAGAGCACTTCTTCAATATGGATTCACACAGAATATAAAGACAAAGAGCTACTTTAAACAAAACTCTGTTAGCACTTTACAGTATAGTACACAAACATGCATAGCTACTAGGGAACTAATCGGGAAAAATCAGTATCATTCATAAGCTTCCCTAATAACTTCTAATGTAGGACTCCATATTAAATAATGATTAGTTACTAGAGAATTGACTGGGAGATACTACATCAGTGAGTCGTTATGTACTGATTAGTTTATAATTAGGGCTAAGTCATTCATTCTTACCAGTATCTTCAGAAGTTGTCCTTGATTACCTGCTATTACACACTACTCATTCATTTCTTAAACATGTTACGTTTGTGAACTCTTACTTTTGTGACTCAGACCCAGTCCTGCTCTGCATAACTGGTGATACTGTGGGAAAAATGCTGTCCTTTAAATTTCTTGGTGTCCTCTCATCCAAAGACCTCTCCTGGTTGATCAGTACCACTGCTATCATAAAGACGCCAATCAGAGACTCCATGTCCTAAGAGTGCTCAGGAGGAACAACATGGAGAGGAGAATGCTCACTGCCTTCTAACGAGCAGCTGTGGCGTCCATCCCAACATTCTGTATTTCATTGTGGTATACAAGCTGCTCTGCAACAGATAAAAAGTCACTGCAAAGACAAGTGAAAGCAGCAGAATAAATCACTGGCTGAGCAGCTGCCATCCCTGGAGTACACATCAGCTTCACCTTGTCTTAATAGAAATAAAAACATTGTAAAACACTCCTTTCACCCTGGTCATTGTTTGTTTGAACTGTTGCCCTCAGGCAGAGCACACACCTCCAGATTGAGGGACAGTTTCTTTCCCAGGGCCATTTGTGTAGTGAACTCTAATATGCTTTGATAGTGGGTCAGTGCTGCTCTGCTGTTATACTTAGCATTTTAATTGTTGTAAAGTGCTTCATAAATTTATTTTTATTTTATTCTCTTTTTACTGTTGTCATTCAGTGTACTATGTGTTTTTAATGTTTCCTTGTTCCTTATGTGCCAAATGGAGTTGCACTCCTAATTTTGTTGTTTTCAGAGCATACAATGACAATAAAGGAATTCAATTCAAATACTGGTGCATTTTAAATAGTTTCCAGACAAGAGACAGTCTTCAACTGGTTCAGATCGCATCTTGAAGGCAGGGGTTATATTGTTTTCATTGGTGATTATAAATCTGAGCAGATCACCATGATATGTGGAGTCCCCCAGGGTTCGATTCTTGGACCACTGCTGTTCAATGTGTACATGCTCCCTCTGGGACAGATCATACATGACAATAACACTGACTAGCATAGTTACACAGATGACACTCAGATTCACTTAGCAATGTCATCAAGTGACTATGGTTCCTTAGACTCACTCTGCTGGTGCTTAAAGCAAGTAAGTACCTGGATGCAATCAAATTTCCTTCAGTTAAACAAAGACAAGACGGAAGTTATTGTTTTGGCAACAAGAAGGAAAGGACAGAAGTTATTGATCAGCTTGATTCTAGAGCTATAAAGACATGAGCTCAAGTTATAAATCTTGGTATCAAAACTGACTCAGACCTGAGCTTAACCATTCACATCAAGGCCATAACTAAATCAGCTGTTTATCATCTCAAACAAATAGCAAGACTCCGAGGTCTCATGTCCAGACAAGATACAGAGAAAAAAATTCATGCCTTCATCTGGACTATTGTAATGAACATTTGTCTGGTCTTCCCCAAAAACCCTTAGACAACTTCAGCTCATTCAGGTGTAACCCATGGGTAAAACCAAGACTATTAAGGCCAATTCAGTGGTCAGCAATTGTTGTCTTATTTTATTTTATAAATTAATCGTGATTAGTTTCACTGCTGTCATCCCGGGGTTATTTTACTTTGGAAGGCTTTACTTTGAAAGCTAAAACCGCCTTCCATTTTTTTTTGCTCAAGCTAGGTGACCCTTCGTTAGACTGAAGGGGCCTGAGCTGCTGGAAGTGATATTCCAGGCGAACTAACGTGAACAGAAGAAAAGCTAATAAAGATTGTACTAAAACCAGCAGACGGACTGGACACGTTGGATGTATGAGAACCTGAGATTGTGTTTTGAAGTTTTTCGGTGAGTAAAGCTATGAGGAGATCCGTGAATTAGCTTAGCTTATACGCTACCATGGTGTGTGGTGTGTAATCACGTTGCTCAGTAAAACACTTGCACTGATCAGAATAGAGGTAAAAATGTTAATGTAATTGTCTTATGTGGTGTATTGTGAAGAAATTGTTAAGTGTTAATTGTCGTTTAACTGTATTTGTATTTTGTTTGACACTAAGTGAATGTAGTCAACTTTCCTTTATGACGGGATAGAACATTTTAATGCAACTATTAATCTAAACCCATGGGTTAATAAGGGAAGTTGTGTTACACCTTGAGTTGGTA
>NW_018128856.1:6758-7168 GCF_001952655.1 Monopterus albus
TTCTGGCCTTCAGTGTCTCCCACACAAGGGTTACACAGGCACTGCTGCCAGAGTTTTAACAAGCGCTAAGAGAACTGAGCTCATCACTTCTGCTCTTAAATCCTTTCACTGGCTACCAGTCACCTACAGAATTGATTTTATGAAATGCTGCTGCTAATTTATAAATCACTCAGTGGTATAATGGGGCCAAAATATATGCCTGATCTCCCTGAAGAATCCAAACCCAGCAGGGCTCTGGGATCCTTAGGAAGCAGTCAGCTGGTAGAGCCTCGATTCAGAACCAAAGAGAGTAAAGATATTCACGTGCCTTTGTTTGACTGTTTCTGTAATGGCTAAATGATCATGATTTAGACCTTTGAATGTTTATGTTTTTATCATTTATATGCATTTTATCTCATTTTAATAATGTT
>NW_018128857.1:0-7132 GCF_001952655.1 Monopterus albus
ACAGTGAGGTACAATCAGGTCAATTTCTATTTGGATAACAGGAGTGAAGGGGTAATATTAGACCGTCAACACACCAGTCATATTACTAACTTCTCCCTCAGCACAGGGGACACAGTCAAAACAGCAGATGGGTTCCCCCTTTCTCCTGGTGATGCGGGAACCTGGAGGACAACTTTTGCTGCATACAGACCCAGATGCCTGAGAGGCAAAGTTCAGCCACTCAGAAAAGCACTGATTTCAATCAATATGACTATGCAGTTCTGTGACTGGTTTCTGGAGCTTCTATTTCAGATACAGACTAAAAGTAAAACTGAATCTAATGTGACAAAAAAGGTGTTTTACAGCAAATACAATTCCTAATAAGTCATTAACAGGGTTACACAAATGGGGTAACTGTTACACAAATTCTGAACTCTTATGATCACCAGATGATCAACAAAGAAATGCTCATGCCTTTGTGAGATGTAGCACCATAATTATTAACATTATACAATACCCACTAACAAAATATTATATCTCTTAGAAACATAATTACTGCATCTTTAACTGTAATGTGACATATTTTAAATATTTTAGAACATTAAGAGCTGTACTGCAATATAATTAATGGCTTCATATTTTACTCTAGAATTTTACTCTGTAATCACACAGCTACGGCCTAGTCATAAATGTAGCTATCAACATGGAACACTTTAATTAGAAATTATCACAGTACTGAGTAATTAATAAGGTTTATATTCACGGCATTCATATACAATTGATGTCATCTTGAGTAGGTTCTATTTGAAGTTGACATTTTCTATTGTTAGTTTAACAACAAAGCATATTGCACACTAATAACAACAACTTGGCAGATGTGTTGATCAGCAGTGCATACAGCAGTCTAAGAGGTGAACATGGTCTCAAGCCTGTTTGCAAAGAACACACCTGCTTCCCAACAGGCCACTGGATCACTGAGTCATTTATGACCAGGCCATGCCTGGTAGGCGACGAGGCATCATAGAAGCCTACTTTAACCAAATGCACTGAACCATCAGGCCTCTTCTGCCAGTTCATGAGATCATAATAAGCACTAGGGTCACCATTTTGATCCATGATGACTTTCTCTCCCAGTGCATAAAAATTAGCTTGTTTCATGTAATGGATAAGCTGAGGAAGAAAGGAAAAAAGATTATAAAGACTTTGACTTCTTTGTGCCACTTAAATTTTTTATTTAAAAATAATATTTAGCCTGCAATTAGTCTCACCTACCAAGGGGTCATGTGTGAAAAAGAGCTCATATGCTCACAAATGGCCTGACAGTGGCCGATTACTGACCATCAGTTTGGTGTGACATGAGGTTTAAAGGTCCTGCTGTGGCCACATCCTCTGAATGCCAGGGGTGAGAAGAAGGTCCTATAAGGCAGGAGAGATGCAGACTTCTGCCTGTATGCGTTGTCTTTAGTGCTTATAATGTTTGGGAATGCCATGGCAGTTGCATGACACAGGTTAGCACTGAATAGCCTGGACACAGTAATGTCTGAATGAACCCCATCAAGTTTAAAGAGGTCTTTACAGTTTCAAAATATATTAAAGTTCTCAACATATTTTAATCCCATGGGTGAGACGTGCTGATGCACAAAGCTCCATACACAAGCTCACCCCCCTTTATTAGTACCATTCATGGATCTGGTCCTGACCAGAATGTGCTATATAAATAAACTTGCCTTTCCTAACTTATAAGTTAAAACAGTCTGAAGACCTTTAAATTGAGTGATGATGTGATAGACCTCATCTACATTATATAAAATATGATATATATTCAAGCACTCAATGTAGATATATAGACTGCAGCACTAAAATGCAGCACCAAATAATGTATATGAACAAGCTACATGTACACACATTGCCAAAAAGGCTGCATGACAATGCACCCCAGTGTATCAGCTTGGTATTCTTCAATTCTGCAGTTGATAAACTGTCATAGAAGCACTGAAATAACTTTATGATAACTTTTCAGGACACAGTCTTTAGTGCTGCAGTATTCAGGTCTGGAAGCCTAAAGTCTTACTGTTGTGACAGTTTTTTGTATTATTCTAATTCAAAACATTACAACTCAACATCACATAAAAGATAAAGCAGCAAAGGATAGTGGTTCTGTTTCAAGAATCAATCTTAAGTGATTACAAATATATTTAAGCGTTATAGTTTTTGCATACTTTATCAGTCTAATTTTAATGTAAATGATAGATTTTGTTGTCTGTGGTTAGAGATGTAAATGCAGAATTAATACCATCAATGACACAAAATATAAGTTTCAGAATTTGTGTCTGCACCCTCTATGTCTATTCTCTGTATGAGAAATTTGCAGTGAGGGAGAAATACCTCAATAACATCCATTAGCTCATTTAGAGCCTGCTGGCTCAGGACTATAGGGTAGAAATGAGTGTAGGCAGCACACACACTGTACTTCACTGACTCCTGGAGGAAAAGCTGGATTGCAAAGCGAGCATAGTCAGACTCCACACCAATGACTCCAACCCAGCTCCAGCCAAAATAGCTAACCAGGTGGGCCAGGGCTTTGATCTGGAAGGTGTCACTGGGCATTGTGCGCATGAATGTGGGGAACTCCTTTTGGTTACTCAGACAGCTGCAGGATGCGAAATAGCTCACCTAGTATTACAGCAAACAATAGTTACCCTTCTGGCTCACTGAAAAGGCTGTTGAACAAGCATCAAATTCTACCAAACAATACCCTCCTTTCTACATGCATTCAGTGGTGCCAAAACTCTGCATCTGACCTTTAAAAAACCTTTTGGGTTATCACAAAGCCTAAACAGGTTTTTTTTTCTTAGCTCATTAATGGGGGGAAAGCATCAACTTTGCAGCAGTATGGGATTTCATTAATATGAAGACAACTGATTTAACCTGGTAAAAAATACCAACATCATGACAACAAAAGTGCTCAGACAGTCAGGGTGTCTTACCAGAGGGATATGGAAAGAACCCAGGCTTCTTAGCAGAGCCATAGACACCCCAGAGGCAGCATCTCCTATGATAATAGGGGACATGGTTCTGTGTACAGCTGCGCAGCCTAAATTTGAATCATTCACGTTTCTTTCTACACCTTCGCCTCTGTCAACACTCTCGGCTCTGGAGCCGCTCGCTGGCTGGCCGTTCACCAACAGCAGCAATGCTCTCAGAGACACAGGTATGTCATCACAGCTGTCACGAATGTGAAAACCCAGCTTGAGCTGTGGCAGGAGGTCAATGCGCTGATTGATCTCTGTGATTGCAAAAGTCATGGTTTGCATCCAACGCAAGGCACGAGAGCTGAAACTGTACAGAAGTGAAAGCAGTTCATCACACAGCAGAAAAATGTACAATATTATAAACACAAATCCGGTAAGAAAAGTCACAATCTAAATGGAAACTGTGTATATTACACAAATTCAGAACTGCTGCACGCATTCAAATAATCACTTACTACTTATACATATTGGGGGTTGGTTTTGCTTTGTATGTTAGAAGAGAAGGCACAGGGCTGTAGTGTAGAGGGAATAAGCCCCCAATAACTACATCACCATCTTCATACAGACTGTTTTTCTCCTCTTCTCCCAAGAAAACACAGCTATCCAGAGTAGCAGCTGAAACAGGTGTGCCCCTAAAGAGAGACAAAAATATAAGAAGCTTTGCAGCCAGCAATGCCATGGCTGGCCTGGGTTTGAAGGAAAGGTCTGGCTAAGTAATGTTAAATATTTTAAAATCTGAATACTACTTGAGTAACTATTGTTCCTGAACATACAACTTTATATTTCAAGCCACAACTGATGGATATATTGCAGTTTGCACACATAAATCTGGGGGGGGGGGTTGAAGTAGCTGTGACATCATTAAAGGTAACGTCCCACATTATTAGGGTTGGGTGAATATAAAGTAGCCAACATGGGTGGAAAATATCTTAATCATCAGCCCAGAAATTATTAAAAAACACATTTATTTTACTGACATGATTTATATTTCTGTTGTTTGTTCAATTTGTGTGATTAGTTTGTTCAGGTTATACTAAATATAATGAAACTTTTAATGAGTGTATAAAATTATTTACATTTTTTTAATAGTTGTTTTTGTTATTATTATTGCTGTAGCATTCTGCCAAAGTCAAATTGCTTTCTAGTACAACACACAATCACTGTAGACTCTACATATGTGTAATTATATACAGTATGTGTAAACAAAAGAAAATGGCCTTGAAGCCCCAAAAGGAGATTTAGATTGCAGTAAAATACCAGCTGTAAAAAAGGGAAAGAAATAAAAGTATGCCTATTCACAGCTGCTCCACTGGAAAGTGGAGTGAAGAGCCAGCTGTGACAAAGAGAGAGGAGAGATGTGATATTGCTTAAAAATGGCAGCATATTTTCAGTCTTTTCACAAAATTAAGTGAAGTGGGTGTGAATGTTGGATTGTCTAATTTGGATTCTTGGAAAGTTAAAGAGCCAGAATTCCAAAGGAGTTCTTTATGATCATTTTTACAAGCAAGCCTGCTCCTCAAGATTGAAACCTGTAAAAGAGAAACAAATGCATAGTATTATTACTCAAAGCATCCTATAACAAATTGTTTTAGTATTGTACCCCTTAATTGTGGTATCAGTGTTTAAAAATGCCAGTTTAACACAAAGTAGCAAAAGTACAATTTAATAATAAACCCACTTTGGAATGGCTTCAGATGGTTCACATGCAGAGGGAAGGCTGCATCTCCAACAATGACATGTGGTATTTTGATGTTTTTCCCAGGAAAGTTAGCAGGTGGAGGGAAGTCCAGTCTGCCTTCTAGTAGTGCTCTGCCGAAGTGACTCTCCTGAAAAACACCTCCATCACTCTCTCGTCCGTTAACATGACCACATCAACCACAGTGAATTTGTAGTGGGCATCACACGTATTTAAAATACTCACTGCCAGAATAAGGTGGTGCTTTAATTTGTACATGTTTTCTGTCAATTGCTCTGAAATAGTTTTGAAAATTCTACAGTCTACAAAAGTCTGCTGCAATGTCTAGGCATTGCCATTGTTTGGGAAGGACACAAATTCATCCTGTGTTGCTTTCAAGATGGCTTGGCAAACTTCAGTCAGCATTAGGGCAGAGACACACCAAGCCGATGTGAAAGAACTAGTGTAGATGTAGGCCAACTGTTGCATTGCTACACATTGCTTTTGTCTGGGACAGTCAGGTCAAAAAAGTGGCACTTGAACACATCACACAGACTACAGCCAACAGCCGACCAGCACGTACATTCTGTGCCTGCATGAGAGAAAAAATTCTCCCTGGCAGTATCTGTATTCACCATTTAGAAGTGGAAAGAAGACAACCTAGGCAGCGGAAATACAAGTTGTAAACAAAGCAGCTCTCATTATACAGCTGCCGCTTATAGTTGCTTCTAATGAAGAATATGTCTGATAAGAAGTTGCAAATGACACTTTTTGCCCTTGGTCTTTTGGTTGTGGAAGAAGAAAGGAGGTTGTGAAGCAAAAAACAAGGAGAAACTGCATTAATGGGTGAAATCCTGGATACTACAGTGAAAGGCTCCAAAAGCTTTCCCAAACATTTCTCTGCATTGATTCTGTAAGCAGCCAATCAGAGTGGTCTATCTTTCTGACGAGGGCAGACACCTAATCAACATGCCAAATTGACTGAAAAGCTGCCAACAAGGTCAGACTAGTGCCAGTCATGAGTGAAAAAGAGCTCATATGCTCACAAATGGCCTGACAGTGGCCGATTACTGACCATCAGTTTGGTGTGACATGAGGTTTAAAGGTCCTGCTGTGGCCACATCCTCTGAATGCCAGGGGTGAGAAGAAGGTCCTATAAGGTAGGAGAGATGCAGGCTTCTGCCTGTATGTGTTGTCTTTAGTGCTTATAATGTTTGGGAATGCCATGGCAGTTGCATGACACAGGTTAGTACTGAATAGCCTGGACACAGTAATGTCTGAATGAACCCCATCGAGTTTAAAGAGGTCTTTACAGTTTCAAAATATATTAAAGTTCTCAACATATTTTAATCCCATGGGTGAGACGTGCTGATGCACAAAGCTCCATACACAAGCTCACCCCCCTTTATTAGTACCATTCATGGATCTGGTCCTGACCAGAATGTGCTATATAAATAAACTTGCCTTTCCTAACTTTAATTATGCTTCATTTTTTAAAATGGAAATAATACATTCATTTCAAAATTGCATCACTGAAATTGAAAAAGAAAAATAGTTCACTTAATAATTTATAAAGAGGAAAAACTGTGCTGCTTAATTGATTTTTCTGGTCTGATAACACATATATACTAAATGGTTGGGAAATAACCTAAAGGCTCAAGCTCTTTTCTCTCTCTCGCTCTATTTTTCAGTTTGTGCACCTCCCTTCTCTCACTCCACTTTGTAGGTAAACAGAGACAAAACACGAACACTCTATGCTAATCCACAATGTATAAATACCAGTGCAAATTTCTGATTTAATATTACAATACATGTGATGTCACCCAGTGGTTTAGTTCTCTCAGACAGTATGATGTCCACACAGTGGTGGCCAGAGTGGGGCTGTACACTTTTACAGCTGTTGTTGATGTCGTCCTTTTGCGCTGAGGAGCTGGTCTGCCGACAGAGAGGGGATCCTGAGAACCCCCAGCTATCTAAGGATGGAGACATTATATTAGGAGGAACTTTCTCTTTCCACTTCAGCTGGGAAGACAGACAGGAAACTTACATGCACAAACCACTGCCACTGGAATGTACCAGGTGAATTAAAGCATAGAAATCTATTTATATTTGAAAGATCTAAGAGGAACTGGGTACAGATTAAACAAGGTATAAACAAGTTTATCAAATTGAGTATTGAAATTGTATAATTTAAAAATGCAAATATTCCCTATTGTATTAATACCATCAAATTCTTTCATTTACTATACTATTGTTTTTGTTTCAAGTAGCTATTACTACTAATAGTACAACTGCTTAAAACTGTCTGCATCAAGTTTCAGTTTCAGAGAATTCCTGGTTGCCCAGGCTATGATTTTTGCCATTGAGGAGATTAATAACAGCACAGATCTACTACCTGGCATCTCTCTGGCCTATAAGGTCTATGATGACTGTGGTTCTATTAGCA
>NW_018128858.1:0-2551 GCF_001952655.1 Monopterus albus
GAGATGCGTCAATGCGCTCAATAATGCGCTTGTCCTGAAGATCTTTAAGTTCCGCAGTCACAGCTTGGCGCACTGAGAAAAGGAGTCTCCTTAGCTTTTGCTATACTGGAATAGCATCTGGTTTCAGTTGTATTTTGTGCACAAATCCCTTTGCACAACCCACTTCCTGTATTTGAGCCTCTGAAGCACATAGTGATGTTGTAGTCGACGCTGTTGGCTCAGGATGAGGGGAGGTAATGAGGTTCACAGCAGAGACTACGTTGTTACCCTCAATACATATATGTAGAGCAGTAAACATATCCAAACCAAGTAAAGCAGCACCAGATTCAACCACCTGTCGGCCAGGACGGCGGCATCTCGTATTCCCATCTCGATCTGCAGGGCTAATGTAGTGGCTTTAGCCAGTGTCAAGTCCAGTTCCAGCAGCAATCTGTCACATATACGTGTATTGGCAACATGTTCTATCAGTTGATCGCGAACCATCTGATCCGCCATATTACCAAACTCACAAGTAGCAGCGAGTTGGCGTAGCGTGGCCAGAAAGTCCTGCATAGTCTCATCAGGTCTCTGTGCCCTCTGATGAAATTTATGTTGTTCCACAGTCACGTTAACTTTGGGAACAAAGTGCTGTTTCAGTCCTTCCACGGCGGAAGCATAAGTATCACCTGTATTCGGCAAAGCATAAAACAGTCTTTGTCCTTCCGTGCCAAGTGCATGCAGTAGAACAGCACGTTTCCTAGCATCAGGCCAGCTATCCCCTGTAGCATCTATAACGAGCATGTAGTTCTCACACATCTTTAGCCATGTAGTAAAGGCGATAGTAGGTTCACCTGGGCAAGGCATAAAAGGTGCAGGTAAGGGTACGGAAACGGCCATCCTCGTCGCCAAAATGTAGTGTCCTGTATTATAATAACTTCCTGGACATAACTGTACTTTTACACACTTCTTTATTCCTCCATCTTCTCCTATTCCTCCTCTCAGACTCTCACAGTACCTTTTCACACACCAGTTCATAGCGCCCTCTTCTGGTTCTTATTAGTATAACACAACACAACAAGTTGTTTTTGTTTGATCCAAAGTCCATTACGAAAAAACTTTTTTTTGTGACGATAAAAATTGGCATGTGAAAACAATATCATTGCAGTGATCACAAAACTGCCGGGCTCTCTTTCTTCTCAGTAGATCCTCAGACGACCTCAAACACCCTTCCATGATGACAGGCAACATGTCCAGTACAATATTTTCCCCCAGAATAAATCCAAACAATTCATTGACAGGGGTGGGCCGGGTGTCATGGAAAGCATCGAATGGGGAGGGCTGTATTTATTTGTAAGCGCCGAGTACGGAAGTTATTCTTACGAATTGCGACTTGGTGGAAGTACGAAAAACTATCTGTGATGGCGTGCAAAAGAAACCTAAGCTTTTCTACTCCTGTGAGTAAGGGTCAGCAACCAGCATCAAGCCCACTGAGTATGAATGACTTCATGAAGCAGCTGATCTCCGGTCAGAGTGCTTTGTCTCGTCAGCTTGAGGCGAAGCAAGCTGCACAGCTAGCTCAGGCTGTTAACAGCTCAGTTATTTTCATGTGCTTGCAGACTGCATCTAGGCCAAGGCTAATTAAATCAGACAAAGGCTGCAGGCAAGGATGGTTGTTATTCAAGAGGGCACATAAGGTGGGCATTGCGGTAAGTTGAGCTTTGTATGAGGTTTTATGTAATCATTTTACATGTAATTAATGACACTACTCTCTGTCCCCACAGAATAAGTTCACCTCATAATCAGGCAGTGATTACATATCTGCTGGAAGAATTGAAGACAACGTTTGCAGATGCAGACCCTGAGTGTATAAAGGGTAATCAGAAATTGTTATTGAAATTATTTTCATGTCCCTTTATTGTTGTTCATCTAATAATTTGAATTGTTTTTGTCACTTATCTGAATTATTTTTCTATTCAGCCTGTTGCAGGACTTACTATGAGACATTGCGGAGGAAATACTCTGTCTCAGCCAGGAAAGTCCCAGCTACGAGACTGCATTAAGGTCGGGGCTAAAAACTGACAAAGGAAAAGACAAGTAAGTGTAAAAATTCATCTGTGTTTTATTGAACAGATCTGAATGAAGACAGAGTCTGACTTGTTTCATTTTAGTGCTGGTTTATTTAAAAAAGACCACAAATAAAAGTTACAGAAGAACAAACCCGGGTGGCTCCCTCCCTCAGACAAGCTGCTGGAGAAGAGAGACCCTGGAAACACAGAGCCTAATACATTTATAAGATTTTGGGCTAACCCCTTACACAGACAGCTGTAAAAACATCAGGAGTTGGAGACAGTCCGACATCTCCTTCTCTTATCTTATGCTCCGCATGCATCGAGCCAAGTCATAACAAAATGAAGAATTCTGTGTGTGTGTATGTTGTTTGCGTGATGTGTAACTAAAACATTCTTTCAGACATAACTCTTACACAAGATTAATACAAGATTAATACAAAAATAACTGGTGTCTAGGTACCCTTCTCAGAGTCAACATTATCTTCTAACCTTGAAGCAGAGCA
>NW_018128858.1:3233-5046 GCF_001952655.1 Monopterus albus
CATGCTGCGCAAGAACAAGCCCAAGATCCTGCCCGCACTGCTCGTGACTGGGAGCCACAAGGTCTTCTCGCCCGCATTTGCCTTCACACGTGACGCTGCTCTGGTCTCCTACCTTGCCAAGAGGACCAAGAATGTGCTGCTCCTGAGCTGCTGCACATGCGGGCCAAGGTGGATGATGAGCACCAGGACAGGAAGCCAGCCGTCGTCCTCGACTACAACCGCAAAAAGGGTGGTGTGGACAACCTGGACAAGGTGATCGGCACGTACAGCTGCAGACGCATGATTGCCCACTGGCCACTGCCTGTCTTCCACATCGTTGACATGTCCGCAGACGCGCCCTCCTCACGATCCACAGCGGTCATGAAAGTTGTCCAGGGGGCCAGATCATGCACTGTCCCCAAGGAGGATGCCGCCACCGTCGCTCAAGGCCAGCAAGAGGAAGACGTGTCAGATCTGCATGCCAAAGAAAGACTGCAAAACACACATCGTGTGCCACGCCTGTAAGAGATACATCTGCAAGGGCTGTGCACTGGTGTACTGCCCTGCGTGTGTGAGCTGTGTGTTTGCTGGCACCTTGATGAGGGGAGGGGGTGGAGAGGAAAGGAGAGGGGCGGGGCAGTCTTGGTGCATTGGGCATAGCACTACGCTTTCATTGCACATAATATGACAGCCGGTGTGAGCCAATCCTTGACCTTGTTACGCCCCCTCAACGCAATAGTGTGCAGTATTTCCCCAGCGGATGGACCACGTGACCATCACAACCAATCGCCTTATGTCACCGTCGCCACCACCGCCGCTGGGGAGTGTAGTCTTTTTTCCTTTGTCACTCATCAGCCGAACTGCTTCTGTCAAAATGAAAACTCTACCTCAAATTAACTACCTGTTTACAATGCTTCCCACAACACCCACAGATAAATCACTTGATTCCATAACTTCACAATTTCACAACAAACCCAAAATTTCCCTATCTACACTTCAAAAGAAGAAATCACTAGGTGGCCTAGAAGGACCAAATTTCCAACTACTTGAAGAGAGTGGTGATTGGAGCAGACTTCAATGGGCATGTTGGTGAGGGGAACAAAGGTGATGAGGAGGTGATGGGCAGGATTGGTGTTGAGGAAAGGAACCTAGAAGAGAGATGATGGTGGACTTTGCTAAGAGGATGGAAATGGCTGTAGTTAACACCTACTTCCAGAAGAAGGAGGAACATAAGAGTTACATACAGTATTGTTCAAAATAATAGCAGTACAATGTGACTAACCAGAATAATCCAGGTTTTTAGTATATTTTTTATTGCTACATGGCAAACAAGTTACCAGTAGGTGCAGTAGATTCTCAGAAAGCAAACAGGACCCAGCATTCATGATATGCACAACTCTGCTGTCCCCATTGGTTTGCCATGTAGCAATAAAAAATATACTAAAAATCTGGATTATTCTGGTTAGTCACAT
The DNA here is from genome assembly GCF_001952655.1 of Monopterus albus. NCBI lineage: Eukaryota > Metazoa > Chordata > Actinopteri > Synbranchiformes > Synbranchidae > Monopterus > Monopterus albus. The sequence goes on from NW_018128858.1 coordinate 4,685, forward strand.
TGTACTGCTATTATTTTGAACAATACTGTAGGTAGAAGGATGTTGGAGATGGAGCTGCCAAGCAAGAGGTCAAGAGGAAGACCAAAGAGGAAATGTATAGATGTGCTAAAAGAGGACATGAAGTTAATTGGGGCAAGAGTAGAGGATGCCGAGGATAGTTAGGTGGAAACAGATGATTCGCTGTGGCGACTAAAGGCTCTATTCTATTATAAAGCCACGTCCGGTTCTTTCAACCAGGAACTCAGTGAGACGAAGCGGACCACTTGAGTATATAAAAAAATATAACCGTGCTGGTTTATTCAAAGGGTCACAGGCAAGAATTAACATTACACGTCCAGGCATCTTCCACCCCCAAAACTGCG
>NW_018128858.1:5648-7094 GCF_001952655.1 Monopterus albus
AGAACATGCAAACTCCACACAGAAAGGTCCCAGGTGGGGCCCGAACCCGGAACCTTCGCGCTGTGAGGCACCGGCGCTAACCACTGTGCCACCATGCTGCCTGACATAGCAATAATAATAATAGCAATATTCATCCTGCCTGCAGACTCTTCAATCTGGTTGACCTTGAGGCCCACATGCAGCAAGCTCATGACAATGAACTAAGCATTCAACAGCCTGAGCTAGACATCCTGTCTACCCTACACATCTCTAAATATCTACCTAACTAAGAAAATACCTAACATGACCCCTAACAGGGACAGCTGAAAGAAGAAGAAGACTACTTGGCAAATCTGGTACAATATTTAGCCAAATGGATTCAGAAGGACAGCTACAACAGTGCATGGATAGAATTTGAGCAAAATTATTGTAAAAATAACTAACTCAGTTGCAGACCTTCCCTTCTGTTAGGATGGCTCGAACACAGAAGTGAGCAAGTCACAAAATTTAGACGGACCCAGGTGGCTGACTTTGGTGCAGACAGTGGTAGTTTATTTACAGTGAGTATCAATGACAAGAAATGAACAGTGGAGAAATGCAGGGACCGGGTGTCGAGCTTCGGAGATGTACACAGTCAGTGATTGATATGAGGTGAAGATGACCGGGCTGCGGACACTGGGATACACTCCTGGGCTGCTCGGGTAGGATAGTACTGAAGATAACAGAAATGCAAACATACGGTAAGCAGAGAACTATGCATCGACCTGCAGGTTGTGGTGGAGAAGAGTGTAGGAGGTCCGTGGTCCGAAGGCGCGTCCAAGGCGAGGAGAGATTAATCCAAGCAGCTGGAGAGAAGGAGGCAAGACAAAACTAACATAGAGTCAAAGGAATGATGGGTAACAAACAAGTCTGAAAAATGCTGGAAAGAACTGGCAGGGGAGTGCACGAAGAGCAGGGACTAAATAGGGAGAAACTAATCAGGTGCAGCTGGTGGTCAAATGGATTCAGAAGGACAGTTACAACATTGCATGGATAGAATAAGAGCAAAATTACTCCAAAAATAACTCATATAACTTGAGTTTCAGAACTTCCCTTCCTACCAAACTCTATTAAGAAAATGAATTACTGTAAGAACATCACAATCCTCTCAACTCTGACAGCCTGGTGGAAAGGAAACAAAGTCACTAAATCATCACTTGCACCAGATACACTCCAATTTGGCACAACCCTGATTTTCAACTAAATAATTACCCTATCTATTTCCCAATATGGCAACATAAAGGAATCACTCACATCACTTATTTGAAAATAACCAGTTCATATCATTTAATACACTGACCCAGGAGTATGAAGTTCAGAGAGTTCAGCTACTCAGTTATTACTGCTACTGCTCTGAACCCATCTGCAACAATGAGTGGGCCAAAGAAAAGAAAGGTCACTAGTGAGTGCCAAGTGTTCAATAAGGAA
>NW_018128859.1:0-7084 GCF_001952655.1 Monopterus albus
TGAGGTTTATTTGTTTCCCTTTCTTTGATTTGTAGGTGTCACTGTTCTCAACTACACGCTTCAATGTGCTGTGAAAAGCGCCACCTGGTACGTTCTTCTACAAAACACAAAAAACATCTTTGAAAACAGTCCTATAAATGACAAAGTGAGTTGTTTTAATGAAATTATTGTTGAAATACATACAGGTTCTATGATGGACTTCAACAGTTCTACACATGAGCTTTTTGATTTTTCAACCCCCTCAGTAAGGCAACTATCAAAAGCCTCATTCGCCTCTTCAATAGTTTTTCTGACTTTATCAAGTTCCTGCTTCAGTTTTTCTTCAAGGTTTTTGCACACATTCATTTTTTTGGCAGCCTGAAATAAAAAACAACAACAACAAGACATTCTGAAAGAAAGAAAGGAAGTTGCAGTTTCAAGCCCTGGCTGACCCGATGCCTTTGTGTTTGCATGTTCTCCCTGTGCCTGCATGGGTTCTCTCCTGCTTCCTCTCACAGTCAAAAGACATGCACACCTATTCAGGACAAGTGGTATAGATTATAGATGGATGGATTCAAGATAATCAAAGTGGTGTTACTACTTGATCTTACCACCTAACTGCATCTGGCCCCTTGAATCAAAGACAGAATCCCATGAGCTCCAGACACATAGTTTAATAAAGATAAGCAAATTGTGCTTAATGGTATATGATTGATATTGAAGATATCGGTTTTGTGTTTATTCTCTATATATCAACAACTTGCAGTTTGTATATTATACACTCAAATGTCATGATTCAATTAGTTATTTTTGTTAAAGTAAACAAAAAGAAAATATGTATTAGAACAACATATTTTCTGTCATGGAGACTTCACCTACCAGTTTCATCTCTGTCTAGAACTGTTCTTTCTAGAAACTCTATGGAGCACACCGTGAACACTTCGAAACATTCATCACTGAAATGTTTCTGGTAAAAAAAAGAGTTTGATTTTATAGCAGGTTTAGTGTTGTACACAATATTTGTATTACATTTTCTGTCAGTCTGTGTAACTCACCTTAATGTTGTCTTGTCTGCTGAACTTTATTTTCACTTCTTCTTTGGCCTTCTAGTTTCTTCCAAGTATGTGATCATGAACATCAGCTGCTGGACTATAAGAAAATATTTGTATTAAGTGGCGCCTCATACAGTATTTGGAGCACTGAAACATTTTTAACCGCCTTCTTTCAAAATAAAAGTCAAATTTATCTTTTGTGAAGCCTGAAAAGTGAAACACTTTATTTAACAGATCCATGATTTCCAAGGTAGTTTCCTGCAAAGAATTAGAGTTGGTAATAATTTTGTTTAGTTGTTTTTAAGCAGTTGTTGAGGAATTTCCTTGAATAGACAAAAGAAAGTTAGACTCCATCACATTAGTTACTCATTAGGCATTCATCTGTTACTGGGACCTTTAATGTACAGCGCTGCACAAAAGCTTTAAGAACTTTAGAGGTTTACATGCTTGTCCATAATGTAATTCCAACAGAGGGTGTGCTATAAAAATTATATTATTTAATATGTTTTAAAGGGCAGCACGGTGGCGTGGTGGTTAGCGCCGTTGCTTCACAGCGAGAAGGTCCTGAGTTCACGACCTTTCTGTGCGGAGTTTGCATGTTCTCCCTGTGCTTGAGTGGGTTCCCCTGACCCCATTTGGGACTAAGCAATATAGAAAATGACATGAGAATATGTTTTAAACTTTCAGAACAAAGCCATGTGAAGACGTCTGGCACTGATAACCTCTTCACCAGCTTCCTAGAATCCTGGTTCGGACGATGGAGTGGCCCGATCACCTCTATGCTGATCTCTCTGTTCACGGCTACAGCCCTACTGGTCATAAATAATGTCAAGGTGTAGTGGACTGTCAGGTTGAGCCAGAATCCCCTCTTGTCTGCTGATGAATTTAGCTTTAAGGGACAAATTTATCACCTTGGCTCTCGCTCATATATCCAGCTGAAATAGGACATGGGTGAGAGGTAATAACTGTTTGACTGCAGTGTGTGTGAGAGCGAGAAAGAGAGCTGCCGACATTTGCTGTGGTCCAGTAAAACCCCTATAATCCACCCTCCACCTTAGTTATTATTTTGACAAGGAAGGTGAAAAACAAGAGAAAAGTCATAAAACACCTGAAATGATAATGAACAATGTATTTGTAAGAGAAATATTCTTTTTGTTTTGTTCATTGGACTGCACAAATTTATCTTGAGACCACTTTAGGGAAATTGCCACTTCAGTGATCAGGTTAACATTTGGAGTGTGAACCAGTAAAACCAAAATTAGTCAAAAGATGATGAAGCACACCATAGAGCTGAGGGGAACTGCAGAATCCTGTACTAATACTGGTTGGCTGGTCACTACAAGGGCCACCTTTCTCATTATACCTATTCATTTGATCTAGTGCTATTACAAAATATTAATCAGTGCAGATTTAATGTTGGGGTTTTGTTTAGTAAGTACATATCTAATCAAGACGGAGCATTCCGGGTAATTCTGGGAAGCATGAATCTACTGCAGAACGACTTCTATTCTGACCTCTGGTGATGCTGCTTGATGGATAAGAATCTAAACATCTGAATTGCCTGAAACATTGATTGTATATTTACTATGTTTATATATCTATAATATATCTTTAGAATAATCTCTGTTGTTTTTGCAGATGGGTGCTGTCAAAGCAGGTACATTGCCTTTAAAAACTGATTAAATCAATGTCTGCAGTGTGTCCAGAAACACATACTTCACAGCCACAGCGAGCGGCATAACAAGTACTTTCAGCATTTTGTCGTGTTGTGATTACACTTTAGAAGTTATGAAGCATTATCCCATTACTATTCCATTATCCCACTGTGACTCTGTGTCATAACCTGAAATGGTGTGTTTAAAAAAGGAGGTCCTGGGATGAACAAGATTAAGAATTAATAATGCGGTCTAAAAGTTTAGACAGGGGGAAATGTTATAAAAACTACATTATTTAATATGTTTTAAACTTTCAGTACAAAGCCATGTGAAGAAACTGACTGTGTAGGCCTGAAGGTTGCTTTTTATCTTTCATGTGAAACTTTGTGTGCTGTGATACACCCGACTATAGAATGTTCCACACAAAGCGAGACACAACTATCAAACTGCAGGATAAAACATGTGTTCCAGTATGATTAGCTTCTAGGTTGTGCTATCAGGGTGTGCTTCTTACTATATATTATGCTGTGTGAAACTGTCTTACTCAGACAACTCTGTACCATTGTGCTGACATGTAAACTGTTTAAAACATTTCCAGTGACTTTATTAGGGAAAATTCTGTTAGGTTATTTTTTTAGTTAGATAGATATTCAGAGATTTGTTGTCTAGGAATGTTAGTGCAGACAGGTTGACTAGCTCAGGCTGTTAACTGTTCAGCCAGAGTCATAAAAGTAACTCTCTCAGAGCTAAGAAAAACAAGGGGTCCTTCAACTGATCACAAACCAACAGACTACCCACTGCAACTGGAGTTTTAGTGAGAACTGCAGCTGTAGTTTTCCAATGTGTCCCATCACCTTGGGGGGTGGGAGGCATTGATATACAGTGTCATGCTTTTTGAACAAAAACCCATTTTACTAGTACTGTACAACCTGTACATTTGCTTGTGTTTAGTCCAGAGGAGCATTGGCCTGCACATTTGTCAGTGTTTTATTTGGATGTTATACTATGTACTTGTGGCAGGTTAAATCACTTACCAACCACCCACTTCATCAGACTTAGTGCAGATAAAGTGAATGCGCTGACACTCGCCACCATTTGCAATGAGGCTACGGGCTCTTTTCAGGATCTTCCAGGCTTTCTCTGATGCTGCTCGATTAATTTCAGTCACAATCCACACGGTAGAGCAACTTCCAACAAGCTGAAGAGAAATAACAGTAAGTTTCTTGTGAATAATTAATTATCAGTCATTTGTAATAACATTGTGTTAGTTTTCAGATCATTTTAACACAACAAACAGCAGTGCATGTGAATAAATTACCTCTTTCCACATTCTGTCTCTGCTCTTGTTACAGTCCCTATTTCCAGATGTCACAAGTGTGACATGTTGGAGAAGATCATTACTAGGAACCCTGACAGTCACACACTTCACTAGTGGCCAATACCACCTCTTCACTTCTTTACCTTCTCCTTGATTTAGGTCACTTCTAGTATATTTGATAATTTTTGCAGATAGCTCTTCAGCCTGTATAAAAAAGTAAAATACAATTAAGAGAATGGAAGGTGATTGTAATTTTATAAATGTCCAAAGTGTTTTTCAAATTGCACAGATAAGGGGCAGCATGATGGCACGGTGGTTAGTGCTGTTGCCTCACAGCAAGAAGGTTCTGGGCTTGTGCCCTGGCTGACACAGTGCCTTTCTCTGCGGAGTTTGCATGTCCTTCCTGTGCCTGCATGGGTTCTCTCTGGGTTCCCCCAACAGTTCAAAGACATGCAGCTTACGTTGATTGGAGTGGTTGTATAACCAACCACAGGGGTTTCACTGCAGTGACTTCTGTGCCAGTCCCAAGCCCAGATAAATAGAGAGGGTTGTGTCAGGAAGGGCATCCGGTGTAAAACCGTGCCAAGTTACTCATGCGAATTGGATTCGCTGTGTCAACCCCTAATGGGCACAGCTGAAAGCAGTGTTAGTAGAAGAAGTAGTAGTTTCTTTTAAAAATGAGAATTTAAACACTATCATTGAATGAAATTTTACCATTACATCAAAAATGGATGAATTGTAAATCCAAAGTGGAGGCAAACGGTCAATTTTTGTCAGGTTTGCTCTGGCCTCCCTCACCTTTCCTACTGTCTCTTGCCCATTAACACTAATTACGTTCACCTGTTCCTCACTCCCTTATCACCAGCTGCACTTGATTAGGTTGCTCACTATATTACCCGGTTTCACTCCTCAGTCACTTGCCAGTTCGTTCTAGTCTCTAGGCCATTTTTTCTCCATGCTCTTTCGTTTTTTGTATGTATTTATTCCCTAGCCAGCTACTGTTTTGTGTTCCCCCCCATGGACTGTTCCTCCGGACCGTGGCTCCACTTACTACTCATCGACAGGACTACGCACTATTTCCCTCTGTGCATTTTGTTTACTCTCATCATCACTGTACATAATAAATCACTGCTTGCATCGAAGTCGGCTACCTGGGTCCGCCTCTTTCTCGTTCGCTCACTGACAGGTGCGAACCGCACATAACAATTTTGTGTGACTGTGATTAAAGATCAGAATTAAGGACAACATGTCACCACTTTCCCTTGTTTTCTTTGTAGATGACAAAATCATTTTTCCATTTACTATAAAACTGGGATTTCAATCTCTAAGTTTTATTGCACATATCCTTCCTCTTTAACAGAGCTCTTTAACTCTTCTCCTCCACCACTTTCTCCACACACCGAGAGTGACCCACAGGATGCCGGTGCATGTGAAAGAGGAGGACAACATCTGATAACACACACTGACCTCTTTTTGGATGATCAATTTTCCATTAAGTGTCACGTTCCAAACATTCCTTGCTTGCAGACTATCTGCTCTACCAAACACAGTGCTTTCCTTCACTTGTGCTTAAAGTGATGCAAGTAAGAGGTTTTAAAATCTCACTTACTGATTTACATTCCAAAATCTTTAGCTTGGATTTGAGAAATTCTGGAATTTCTCTGAAATGTTTGTCATCCATCAGGTTTTCAAAGGATGTTTTTTCCATTCTCTCCCAATATCTTCTCCATAAAATGCTGACAGCTTTTCAACAGTGTCACAATCATCATCATCATCATCATCATCATCTTGTTCTTGATCTGTATTATCCCCAAGAATATGGTACAGGGACCACAACTCATCTTTCCACTCCTAAAAAGCAAAATAATGGTTAACTTAATATAATTAAATGACATGTAGAGTAAACAAACAACTGTATTTGTGTGGATATATTGTCACTTTTCAACCAGCTTCAAGTCAACATAAACATAATCAGCTCATTTTACCTCTTTTGTAATGAACTCAATCTCTGCCTCATACTTCAGGCTGTCCATGTTAGTCTCCACTTTAATCATGACTGAGGTACATGCACTGCCACTGTCCGTGGGCAAAAGATCCTTCTCTCCAATGATCGCATTTATTAGAGAGTTCTTTCCAGCACCGGTTCTACCAAAGACACCAACCAGCTCCTTTCTGTCTGTCTCCAAATCACTGATTTTATTCCTGTTGTACAAAGAGTTTAAATGTGGATTAAATGATTAGTTTGGAAAATATAAAAATGCTGAAAGAAAAAACAAAATTAGGAAGATATCTGTACTGGGAAACATGATATAAGTTTGTCATTTCATGTTAATCTGACTTAGAATGTCTCTTTTCAGACCACTAAACAGATAAATTGAATGAATGAATTGCTAAGAGTTTACTCAAATCAAGTTTTTTAAGAAACAAAATTAGCATACTTCCCAGCATGCATTGTTCAGAAGTTAACACCTAAGAAATTCTCCTATTTGTATTTTGAGGAGCCCATTCACAGTGGACTCCTTCTGTGTTTGTAATATAGGCTAATATTAAATAAAGTCATAGTTGTTTCTTTTTATAATAATGAAAACAATGCAAATTTAGTGCACTGAAATTAAATTTTTAAGTGAAAATAATAGAGCAAAAAAATTGATATTACTAAAGATTTTCACAGAGGCTGTATGTGCAACAGTCAGCAATAAATATGCAATTATTCATGTGCAATTGTGCATGTAGTGTGATGGCAATTGAAAAGGAAGACCTATATAAATTATACTAGCTATATTAAATTAAACCCTTTTAACCATAAATAGTCTTAGAAACACACTTGAGTACTGTGTGACAAAGTTTACCTTTAAGCAGTGCAACAAGAAAACATTTTTCCACTTGGAGCTGACTGTAGCTGTACATGCTGCTACTTGAACTGTTCAGTACGTCACTATCATTACAACTCATTCAAAGTTATTCAAACTCACTCTGCTGATGCTGGTCTCACTATGGCAAGCCCCTCTAACATTATGTAGGTGGACAGCAGTGATGTGCGGTGAGGTTGATGCCTGGTGAGGCACTGACTCTTTTACAGT
>NW_018128860.1:0-346 GCF_001952655.1 Monopterus albus
ATCTGTCCTTTATGAAATCCTTATATATTTGATTTGTTTTTGGCCTCACTTTTCTAAAATGGCAGTCATAAACCAAAAATACAGGTAGATGATCACTAATATCATTTACAAGTAATCCACTTGTCATTTTCCTTTCAATATCATTGGTAAATATATTATCTATTAGTGTTGCAAGCTGGGTTGTTAATCTACTTGGTTTTGTAATTTTTGGGTATAAACTGCATCTTTGTAATGTGTTAATAAACTCCTCCATTCCTGTGTGCTTGTTAGGATTTAACAAATCTATATTGAAGTCAGCACATATGAACATTAATTTATGACTTATTGTCAAATAGTTCTCCTCCAT
>NW_018128860.1:1865-3914 GCF_001952655.1 Monopterus albus
GTAAAAAACAGCAGATGCCACTACAGTATCATAAAAAGTCTGAAGGAGTGCCCCCCCGCACACCAAAGGTCCTCGGTCTCCTCAACAAGTGGAGGTGGCTCTGGTCCTTCTTGTACAGGGCATCAGAGTTTTCAGTCCAGAGGTTCGTAGAGCCAGATATAAACGCTGGGTGACCATGCTTTTACTGTTGCAGCCCCTAAATTGTGGAATAGTCTACCTTTTAATGTTAGGTCAGCTACTGACCTCATTACTTTTAAATCATTAATTAAAACATAATTATTTGGCTTGCCTTCTAATACACAGTAGGGCCTGATACACTCCTTTTAATTCCTTTTAATATTAATTTATTGAACATATGTCATCTGTGTGTTTGTGTTATTGTGCTGTTTTATTTTTATTTTTTTGCACTGATCTTATTCTCTCTCTATTTTAGTCATCTATTGTGATTTCATTCTGCCATATAAAGTACTTTGGTCAGCTGGATGTTGTTTTTAAAGTGCTATATAAATGAATTTGATTTGATTTGAAGTAATAATCTATAACAAGCCTGCCTCAATGACAAAACACCTGGAGACAGGATGTGCTGAAATGTTTAGCAGCATCTATTGAAATTAGGGGCTTAGCGGTAAAATCAGTGGAGGAGAAGAAGAAACAAGAAGATTCCATTTGTTCATGAGTGAAAAAGGAGGAAAAAAGAGGCGGTGTGTGTGTGTGTTTATCAATAACTCGTGGTGTGGAGATGTACGGACTGTTTATAAGCACTGTTCGCCAGAAGTGGAGTTTTAATTGCTAAAATGCCGACCCTATTATCTAGCAAGAGAGCATAGTGCAATGTTTCTGGCTGCTGTGTATGTCAGCCCAAGAGCTAATCCCTCGATGGCTCTCAGGAAACCCCACAACGTCATCAGCACATTAGAGACAATGTACCCTGTTGCTATATTTGTTGCTGCAGGTGACTTGAACCAGTGCAATTTATGGACTGTACTTCCCAAATATTACCAACATGTGAACATTCCCAGGACTGTTTTGCCCAGACAGACTGGGATGTGTTTAAAGCTGCAGCCACCTTGGAGGACTTTTCTGTCAGCATGCAGGATTATGCTGAGTATGTGACCTGGTACATTAGTATCAGAATCAGAATCAGCTTTATAGGCCAGGTGTGACGGACACACGAGGAATTTGACTCAGGTACATCGGCTTTCAAAGTGCAAACAGTAAACCGCAGATTAGATACATTTATTGATAAAACATAAAAGCAGTATTAACATCAACAACCAGTGCAGACAATGCAGAATAAGCAGTATAAACAGACACTAAACAATGCAGACAACAAGGAATGTTCGTTGAAATGAGATAAATAGGGATAAAACAGAAGACTTAAAACTAGAGACCTGTACGAGTTTGTATAATCTGTACAATGTATATATACAGGTATTGCACTGAGGGTTATTGTCCAGTCATACTGTTGTTGGTTAAGTGTTCACCAGAGTGATAGCCTGGGTGAAGAAACTGTCCCTGTGCCTGGTTGTCTTGGTGCACAGTGACCTGTAACGCCGCCCAGAGAGGAGGAGTTCAAACAGATTGTGTTTGGGGTGTGAGGGGTCTGCAGTGATCCTCTCCGCCCTCCTTTTGACCCGTGAGGTGTACAGGTCCTCCATTTAGGGCAGGCTCACACCAATGACCTTTTCTGCAGTCCTGACTGTCTACTGAAATTTGTTTTTGTCCTGTTTGGTTGCTGAGCCAAAGCAGACAGTGATGGAGGTGCAGAGAACAGACTCAATGATTCCTCTGTAGAACTGTATCAGCAGCTCCTGGGGCAGGTTGAACTTCCTGAGCTGGCCCAGGAAGTACATCCTCTGCTGTGCCTTCTTGGTGATGTTCCTGATGTTGGACTTCCACTTCAGGTCCTGGGAGAAAGTGGAGCCCAGGAACTTGTAGGACTTTACTGCTGATACAGTTCTGCCAAGTATGGTAAGTGAGGGCAAGGTGGGAGGGCTCTAAAGTCCTAAAGTCCATCTCCACTGTTTTGAGCATGTTCAGCTCCAGGTT
>NW_018128860.1:4225-5110 GCF_001952655.1 Monopterus albus
AGGTGTTGCAGGATGTAATGCAGTGCCATGTTCACTGCATCGTCCACTGACCTGTTTGCCCGGTAGGCAAACTGCAGGGGGTCTAGCAGGGGGTCCAGCAGGGAGTCTACAATGTCCTTCTGGTGGGCCAACATCAGTCTTTCAAAGGACTTCATAACTACAGATGTCAGGGCGACAGGTCTGTAGCCGTTCAGTCCACTGATGGAGGGTGGCTTGGGGACTGGAACGATGGTGGAGTGTTTGAAGCAGGAGGGGACTTCACACAGCTCCAGTGACCTGTTGAAGATAAGTGTGAAGATGGAGGCCAGCTGTTCAGCACAGACCTGTATTGACAACATTGTGCCCACCATACAAGTCAGGAGATTCCCCAAACAGAAGCCCTGGTTAAACAGTCAGGTATGCCACATACTGCGTGCTTGCTGTCATGCATTCTGATCAGGCAATGAGACGGAGTACAAAGCTACGAAGTACAGACTGAGAAAAGCCATCACAGCAGCCAGGAGGGAGGTGGCCGGTCTGGTGTCATGGTGCAAGGACAATAAGCTCAGCCTCAACACGGACAAGACGAAGGAGATTATAGTGGACATGAGGAAGGAGAGGAGATCTGATCAGCCACTGTTCATCCAGGGGCTCGAAGTGGAGAGGGTGAGCAGCTTCAAATACCTGGGCGTCCACATCAGTGAGGACCTCACTTGGACACTTAACACCACACAGCTGGTCAAGAAGGCCCAATGGCGGCTGTACTTCTTGAGGAGGCTGAGCAGGTTTGGCATGTCGCCTAGGATCCTTTGAAACTTCTACAGCTGTATCACTAAGAGCATCTTGACCAGCTGCATCACTGTCTGGGACGGCAGGCGTTCCGCTTTTGGCCCCCATTGGCTTTCA
>NW_018128860.1:5178-7058 GCF_001952655.1 Monopterus albus
CGGAGGCTCAGAAGTGTGAAATGCAGGACCACTAGACTGAAAAACTCTTTCTTTCCCTCTGCCATCAGACACCTAAACAGCTGACTCAGGATCTACCTCATGTAATTCCATCTGTACTGTTTACATACTCATCTTGCACATGCATAATTGCACACTCACTGCTGAGTATTTGCACTCCACGGCTCCCACGTAGCATATATTCTCTCTGCATTATATTGTGTTCTTGTTTTATTGTATTTGCTTCCTTCATATGCTGCTTTAAAGTGCCTTAGATTTGTGATTTTACTGCATATTTAGATTTGTGTTATTGCTCATCTACTTTATATTTCACTTGTATTATGTGGCATTCATGTGGACACCAAAGTAAGAATTTCATTGTACAGGGAAACACGTTTCCTAACTGTGCATATGACAAATAAACCCTTTGACCTTGACCTTGAAAAAGGCAAAGGAAGCAAGTCATTTTGAACATGCAGTGTGTAGGCCAGATAAAGGCAGGGAGAGGGTGACAAATGAAAGCAGTTTTAGAGAATCAGCTCATAGTTCCTGAGGAGTTAATCAGCCCTAAACTCAGACCAGACCTTGTGTTGTGGTCGGAAGCACAGTGGACTGTGTATATTGTTGAGCTTACAGTTCCCTGGTAAGACGCTGTAGATACAGCTTATGAGAGGAAGAAACCGAAGTACACAAAAATTACCATCAAGGCAGAGGAGTGTGGCTGGAAATGTTGGGGTGTTTTTACACTTGGTCCCTTTCAGCCCTCAAAATGAACTCGAAGAGATTAGTCAGCATTTTTTGTGCAAATGTGAACACTCAAATGAACTCTGACCCCTGTGAAACATACTGAACTGAGCTCTAGCTTTTTCATTATCTGAGAAAAGCTAGAGGTGCTGTCAGCAGAGCTGTGCCATTCACTTAGATCTTGCTTTTCTTCTTTCAGCACTAAATAAAGAAGATAGTGAACATGCCCGAGATAAAATAAACTTGTGTGTCGCTGGAAAAAGGACAATAAAATCCACTGAAAACCGACAGAAAGCTGCTTCTTCTTCAAAAGTGCAACAAAGCCATGAGTGTTTTTGTGCCCATCTATTCACTGACTGTATGCAAACTTATCACCTCTAAACCTCACTTTGCATCTGAACAAGAGCACTGAGGAAGCAATCCACCACTGACAGATCTTTTGCTTCTTTCTCTACTTGTTACTTGTTCTTACTTTCATCTATACAAAATAGCATCATTTGCATAGATTTACATTTTAATTCCTAAACAGGGTGTAGAAAGGTCTCCTATAGAGTTGCTAAAAATATTTTTACATTCTCATGAATGAAATATAAGTTACTTCTCCTTGAGTATTTTCATTATATGCTTTTTTACTCCATTAAACATAATATTTTAACTCCACTACATTTATTTAAAAGCTTTAAACATTTACAAATGTTTGTACACAAAACATATAACTGGCTTATGATGCATTGCAGTACATTCCACTACTCAACAATAAAACTGGAATAGAATTCTTGCCTTAAATTTTATTAAAATTAATATTTGAGGTTTGACTTAAAAACAAGCAATTTGAAGGTGTCACTTTGGCATTTTGTAGTTGTGATGAATATTTATCACTACTGTCTGAAGTTTTGCAGTCTAAACAACCAATGGATAATTAGAGAAAATGATCTGACTAACCAAGCACAAATAATCATGAGTTGCTGCCCTATTTACAGTGCAATGGTTAAAAATTAACTATACCTAAACACTTTACAACAGTAACTTGCTGATTACAAGTTAATACTGAACATGAGTGAATGATCTAATGTCACACTTTTCTGCCTCTAGTACTTCACATTTTATTGAATATACATACAATATTCAAACCTAATTGG
>NW_018128861.1:0-5096 GCF_001952655.1 Monopterus albus
GTTTCTAAGTGAGAGAGAATCTTACAGAAGGGAAAACAGAGCATTTAAAGTTATATCAGAGCCAGCTTAGGTCAGAGAGCTGCCAGAGCAGTTTGTCCTCTTCTCCTCTAGCTGAACTCTGCTTTCTACAATTCAGCACCTCCTGCATCAAGCCAAAACATCGTCTCTCTGACACTGTGTTTATTTATATTATACTGTCGTCCATCTCTCTGCTCACTGCAACTCTCAACCTGCTGGTCATCATCTCCATCTCCCACTTCAAGTACTCAAATATTTCATCACTTTATGAAACTATGGCTGTACATACAGTAACAAAATGACTGTGAAAGAAATATTTTTCTCAAAATGTTATTTTTGTTTTCATGTCAAGTGATGATACGTGATACTACAAATAATGTTAAGTATATTACTGTCTATCCTCTCCAGGCAGCTCCACACCCCCACCAACCTCCTTATTTAATCAGTTTACGAAACTATGGCTGTACCTATAATAACTAAATGACTGTGAAAGAAACATTTTTTTCTGAAAATGTATTTGAATTTGTCATTTCATATGTTTTTATCTCAAGTGATGATACGTGATACTACAAATGTTAATAAGTATATTACTGTCTATCCTCTCCAGGCAGCTCCACACCCCCACCAACCTCCTCATCCTCTCTCTGGCTGTGTCAGATTTCTTTGTCAGCCTCCTCCTGATGTTTCAAATTATGCTCATAGATGGCTGCTGGTACCTCGGTAACATTATGTGTTTGATGTATTGTCTGCTAGATTACATTATTACCGTTTCCTCAATAGGAACCATGGTGTTGATATCAGTTCACGTGGCCATTTGTCACCCTCTGCATTACTCCACCAAAGTCACTCCTGAAAGAGCTAGAATCTGTGTTTCAGTGTGTTGGTTCTTTCCTCTCTCCTGCTACACTGTGTTACTTAAAGATAACCTGAATCAACCAGGCAGAAATAATTCTTGTGTTGGGGAGTGTGTGATAGTCTTGAACTTAACAGAGTGATTTACAGATGTTATTTTGAGCTTTGTGATCATAGTTTTGTATATGAGAGTGTTTGTGGTGGCTGTGTCTCAGGCTCATGCCATGAAGTCTCACTTTGCAGCTGTCACACTTAAGAGTTCAGTCAGTGTAACTGCTAAGAAATCTGAGCTGAAAGCAGCCAGGACTATTGGTATTATTATAGCTGTGTTTATATTATGCATCTGCCCATATTTCTGTACCACACTTATAGGTGGGCTTACCTTGCTCAAAAGCTCATCTGAGGCATTCGTATTATGTCTATTCTATTCTAACTCCTGTCTAAACCCTATAATATATGCCCTGTTCTATCCCTGGTTTAGAAAATCTATTAAACTTGTTGCTACACTTCAAATTCTGAAGCCTAGTTCCCGTCAGACCAACATACTGTAAAGAGTCAGTGTGAAGTGACTGAACTGAGGCCTTTACTCTGTTAAAGAAAGTCTTTTTGAACTCGTTAATGCTGAGTTGACCATTTAAATGAGAGAGATGCAACCACATAAGAATTTTCTGTCCATGAATAGTCTGCAATTTGTTGTTTGTGATGTGAATCTATAGTAGGACAAATATATGATACTGACAGATGCAACCACATAAGAAATTTCTGTCCATGAATAGTCTGCAGTCTGTTGTCTGTGATGTGAATCTATAGTAGGACGAATCTCTTGTAGTACATGATTGCAATAACCAAACAGCCACTCTGACCTCCCCTGAGTCTTATAGAACAAAATTTGGTCTAGTTTTAGGTTTATAGTTGTTTCTTATGGGAGGATGGAAATGATTTCTGCAGAAATGGAGAGGATTTAAATAATTTGATTACCAGCATATCACACATGCAAAACCATTTACTGTAAAAATGATCTGATTAGCTGGATCTATGCATCATGAACATTATGCTTGGTCTTCCTTAATACCTTTCAGTTAACAGACAAAACAGACATGTTATGTTCATCTTACAGTTATATAAAATGCTTATCAACTTTGAGAAGGGGACTTTTTTCACAGTCCAACCATGACCCTGTAGAGTTCTGTTGTAAATTCTGAAATCCAAAAAGCACAGATTTAACAGAACTTACCTGTGTTAGAAAGCATTATTCTGTATTTTCATGTTTGCTGTAATATTGTTTGTCTCGTTTCAGACCAGCAGTTGTTACAAACCACGAACTTTCCCTAAACCTAAAAATTTTGTATCTTTTATTTGTGGCTTTTCTACTTTTTGTAGATGCCAACTAGTCTTAGTCTTTGTCCAAAGGTGAAAGCAACAGTTTTATGTTTTGGGAAATCTGCTAATAGGAGTTCTTTCAGTCAGAGGATTAATACAAATCTTTCTAACATCTTTCCAGCCAATATAAGGACACATCTAACAGATGGAGAACTTGTGGCCTTAAAACACAGGATATGGTGTATACTTTGTCCACCTTTACTATATTGTATGATCAATGAAAGTTTATAAAGATAACAGTGGCTTTGTGTTTTTCATCAGTTATATGTAATAATTACATAATCACACATCAGCAGAAAGATGGACACAATTTGATTGACAGAACAGGACAAACATAAGTAAGAAAAAGAATGTCAAACAAAAGAGTTTTTAACAGAGAGCTCTGCAGCTTCTCCTCCATTCTCTCTAACGATGGAGGTCATTGTACCAAAGTGCCCTCTCACTGACACTGTGTTTTATCTGCATTGCACTGTCCTTCATCTCTCTGCTCACTCCATGACAGATACAAACATCTTCACTGATCACAGATGTACTAACTGTTGTTGCTTGTTGAGGTCTGCATTTCACTGTACTCAAACTTTTGTTTTTAATTATAGACAAGATAAAATACCCTACACTTCAGCTTAAAAATAATACAGTAACTATTGTCAAATCAAATCAAATCAAATCAAATCAAAGTGTTTATTGTCATATGCACAGTAAGGAAACATGTTTCCCTGTACAATGAATTTCTTACTTTTCCATCCACATGAATGCCAAACAGTACAAAGTGAAATATAAAGTAGATAAATAAATAGAAAGTGAAAGAAATATAATAAGAATATAATAAAGAGAATGTATGCTACATTGAAGCTGTATGTGCAATAGTCAGCAATGGATGTAGAATTATGCATGTGCAAACTGAGCATGTAAACAGTACAGGTGGGATTATATTAAGTAATTCCTGATAATAAACTCCTGTCAGCTCTGATGGCAGTTGTAAAAAAAAAAGAGTTTTTTAGTCTAGAAGTCCTGCAGTTCCCACTTCTGTACCTCCGGCCTGTTGCTAGAACTGTGAACAGTCCATTCCAGGGGTGGGTGGGGTCCCTGAGGATGGAGGCAGCTCTCCTGTGGACTCTGCGGTGGTAGATGCTCTGCAGATGAATGAGCCATCTCTAATGTGCTGATGATACAGTGGAATTTGCGAAGAGCTGCGTTGGAATTAGCTTGTGGGGCTATATACACTCCAGCCAAAACCACACTGCTAAATTCTCTTGGTAGATAATAGGGACGGCATTTCAGCAATAAAAACTCCACATCTGGCGAACAGTGCTTATAAACAGTCTGTATATCTCCACACCACGAGTTGTTGATAAAGACACACACAGCTCCCCCTTTGGCCTTACCAGGGGCTGCAGTCCGGTCTCCTCGGTGTACAGAGTGAGTCTGTAGCTGAACGGCGGATTCTAGGACTTTGACAGCCAGGTCTTGGTGAAAATTTGAGTGCAGCACTCTATTATTTCCCACTATGTTGTGATCCTGGCTCTTACCTCTTCCAGTTTGTTTTCCAGAGACCGCACATTAGCGAACAAGAGGCTAGGTAGTGGTGGTTGGCTAGCGTGAGCTTTTAGCCTAGCATGGGGCCCTTCTCTCTTGCCGCGCTTGTGTCCCCATCTCTGGGACGCAATATATAGAACTTCCACTGTGGCAATCTTGACTGCTACAGTGGTTGGATGGCTGCTACAGTGGATGGATGGATGGCTATGGCCGTAGCTATGATGGCTGCTACAGTGGCTAGATGGCTACAGCGATGGCTGCTACAGTGGCTGGATGGCCACGGGTGTAGCTATGATGGCTGCTACAGCCATCTGTAGTTATGAAGTCCTTTGAAAGACTGGTGCTGGCCTACCTGAAGGAAATCGTAGACCCCCTCCAGTTCGCCTACTGGGCAAACAGGTCATTGGACGATGCAGTGAACATGGCATTGAATACAGCCTGCAACACCTAGACTCACCATCATCCCAGACATCCTCCACTCCAAACTGACCCAGCACACTGTGCCTGCCCCCACCTGTCAGTGGATTACAAACTTTATGACCAACAGGAAGCAGCAGGTGAGGCTGGGGAGAACCACATCCAGCACCCGAACAATAAGCACAGGTGCCACCCAGGGATGTGTGCTCTCCCTTCTGCTGTTTTCACTCTACACCAATGACTGCATCTCGAAGGACCCCTCTGTCAAGCTCCTAAAGTTTGCTGATGATACAACGATCATTGGTCTCATCCGAGACGGTGAGGAGTCAGCCTGCAGACCAGAGGTTGAGCAGCTGGTCCTGTGGTGTAGCCGCAACAACCTGGAGCTGAATAGGTTCACAACAGTGAAGATGACAGTGGACTTCAGGAAGAGCCCCCCCACCTTACCCCTACTTACCATACTTGGCAGCACTGTATCAGCAGTAAAGTCCTACAAGTTCCTGGGCTCCACTATCTCCTAGGACCTGAAGTGGACGTCCAACATCAGGACCATCATCAAGAAGGCACAGCAGAGGATGTACTTCCTGCGCCAGCTCACGAAGTTCGACCTGCCCCATGAGTTGCTGATACAGTTCTACAGAGGAATCATCGAGTCTGTTCTGTGCACCTGCATCACTGTCTGGTTTGGCTCAGCAATCAAACAGAACAAGTACAAACTTCGTCGGACAATGAGGACTGCAGAAAAGGTCATTGGTGCAAGCCTGCCCTCCACGGAGGACCTGTACACCTCAAGAGTCAAAAGGAGGACGGAGAGGATCACTGCAGACCCCTCACACCCGGGATACAACCTATTTGAACTCCTACCCCCTGGATGGTGTTACCGGTCACTGTGA
>NW_018128861.1:5267-6922 GCF_001952655.1 Monopterus albus
TATCCCTATTTATCTCATTTCAATGAACATTCCTTTGTTGTCTACATTGTTTACTGTCTGTTTATACTGCTTATTCTGCATTGTTTGCACTGTTTTTTGGTGTTATTACTGCTTATTTTGTTATATTACACAGCCTTATGCTGGTTTACTGTTTGCACATTGAGAGCCGATGTACCAGAGTCAAATTCCTCGTGTGTCTGTCACACCTGGCCAATAAAGCTGATTCTGAAGTGCCATTATTTGGCTCACACAATCATATAATGTTTATTAGTTATAGAAGGATCCAGTATTATTAGCCATGTTCCATGGCAGCAGTGCACTCACAATGTAAACAAGTACTGCAATCAAATCAAATTTTATTTGTATAGCGCCAAATCACAACAAAAGTCATCTCAGGGCACTTTACAAAGTAAGGTCTAGACCTTACTGTTATCACTATTACACACAAGTAATATACCACTTTTTATCAGAATTAATTTGACAGGTCCTCTTGACCAATCAGAATCTTCACCCCGCTCCACCCAATCAGAATCATTGTCCCGCCCCTAAACCCCACGTGGGTAATACCCCCCAAAAAAAGACCCCACCCCAACCCTTAAATCTGTAGATAAAGATAAATAAATTGTGGTTAAAGGTATATGATTGATATTAAAGATATCGGTTGTAGCCCCACCCTGCATATGGTGACATAGATAAGTATATAACAAATAACTGTGGTTAACTGTATAACTGTATATGATTGGTATTAAAGATATCGGTTGTAGCCCCACCCCGCATATGGTGACATAGATAAGTACACAACTTGTTCTTGATAAGTTTGAATGTTTCTTACTTGTTGTTGTAAAAAGATCTATTTAAGAGTGATGGAGTGTAAAATAAAGACCTGACATCGACTCTGCAGGTTATTGTTCATTTATTTTCTGTACAAAAAGTAGTAATCTCTATACAGAATGTCAACCCAGTCTGAGGGTGGAAAAAGCTCAGTGAACAGCATATGACTGCGCATCTTATATTATAACATATATCCAAATAGATAGGGGAACACATTACCTTTTTAGATCAAGAGATCATCCCTCTGCCCAGGTCACATCAGTTTCAGCAATCACAAGTTGTTTTTGACAGCTTTTCCATGGCCCCCATTCGCTCACATAGCCATGCTATAGTTTACCCCCTCTCAAGGCACATGGCTATTTATAAAAACTTTAATATTATTATTAAAGTCTGTTTATAGTGTTATATTGTATAGTGTGAGATGAGTAAAATATAATAAAAATGAATAAAACAAAACAGAGAACCCATGATCACACACACACACACTGAAAATAGAGGCGTGATTTGAACATTTAATAGAGTCAAATATGAGAAAGTAATACATATTTAGTTTCAAAGGAGCCCTGTCTCTGTCACAAACGTATGACAACAGATCTCCCTGAGTTATTTGCAACCTTAGGATAATTACAGAGGTAGCAAACAGCACATGTTTGAGATAAATCAAAGCATAGCAAGTTTTTCTGTCACAGCCAAAATCTGCTGCCACTGGGCCAAGTCATGTCAATTTGGACATTTGTTCTGACTTTTTCAAATCTAGCAGACCAAGATAACTCTAATCAGCAAGCGGCTGTAGAGCCAAGGATTTTGATTTGATTTGATTTGAT
>NW_018128862.1:0-6892 GCF_001952655.1 Monopterus albus
CAGTAAAATCACAAATCTAAGGCACTTCTTATTCTGAAAGAATAAATAAATCAAATCAAATCAAATCACTTTAAAGCAGCAAGTGAAGGGAGCAAATAAAAATACAAAAAGAGCACAATATAATGTAGAGAAAATATATGCTACATGGGAGCCGTCTTAGATACAGTATCTATCACACCCCATCCTCCCAAACCTCAGATGGGAGTTCAAACATTTAAGAAAGACGCAGTCCTAAATTGGTTTACTTCTTTCCTGACAAATAGGACCTTCTCTGTCGTTATTGACGACTATTCCTCCACCACAGCCCCTCTTTCTTCTGGCGTCCCCCAAGGCTAGAATTTTGGCCCTGTTACTCTTCTCTTTATATATGTCTCCACTTGGTTCAATCATTTCACAGCAAAACGTTCACTTTCATTTTTATGCGGACGATGTTCAGATTTACTTGCTGCTGATCCAATGTGATTCGAATGCCCTCATCCCGTTGCAAAACTTCTTTCGTGATATTACACATTGGCTAGCACAGAATTTCCTCCATTTAAATGAAAGTAAGACTGAATACATCGTTTTTGGGGTGATCGTTCGTTTGCTGTGTATGGCCCTAGGCTGTGGAACTCCTTACTGCCGGAGTTACGGTCTATAACTGAACTATTGGCTTTTAAGCCAAAACTAAAAACTCATCTCTTTAGACAGGCTTTCTGTGTCTAATGGGCTCCAGTGGCATCATGTTGATCTCTTTTAGTTTGTTGTTTTATATTTATACTTTGACATGGAAGTCTCCCATTAGCTTTTGATATTATATTGTGTATATTGTGTTTTTATTTTGCTCTTGGTTTTATTGTTTATGTAGCTGGTTTTATATTCCTAATAGTTTTTCTGTAAAGCGCTCTGCGCTCCTCTGGAGTTGTGGCTGATATCGAAAAATCCTACCAGTGGCTGGACAAAGCTGGACTGAAAGACAGCACAGAGGCACTAATCCTGGCAGCACAAGAACAAGCACTAAGTACAAGATCAATAGAGGCCAGGGTCTACCACACCAGACAGAGCCCCAGGTGCAGGCTGTGCAAAGATGCCCCTGAGACAATCCAGCACATAACAGCGGGGTGCAAGATGCTAGCAGGCAGGGTATACATGGAACGCCATAACCAAGTGGCTGGCATAGTGTACAGAAACATCTGCACTGAGTACAGGCTAGAAGTCCCAAAGTCAAAATGGGATACACCTCCAAAGGTGGCTGAGAATGACCAAGCTAAGATCCTGTGGGACTTCAAGATAGACAAACTGGTAATGGCAACCGGACATAGTAGTGGTGGACAAACAGAGGAAGAAGGCCATAGTGATAGATGTAGCAATCCCAAGTGATAGCAACATCAGGAAGAAGGAACACGAGAAGCTTGAGAAACACCAAGGGCTGAAAGAAGAGCTAGAAAAGATGTGGAAGGTGAAGGCAACATCTGAGATCTCTGTTCAGAAGAGTGCAGTGCTAGGAACAGCTAAGATACTGCGCAGGACCCTCAAGCTCCCAGGCCTCTGCTCTGTCATACTTGGTGTTTTGCTCCATGTTGACCTGTATTTTGCTTCTAGTTTATTTGGTGTTTCGTAAGTTTGTCTCGTTAGTCCTGACACTCTGGCTCCCTGTATTCTGGGATCTGCTGCCTCGCCCGTAACAGAATAAAACAGCCAGACATGGACCTTGCAGATGCCACCCGGGAGGGGCAGAACCTCCGGAACACAATCAAGAACCTGTACCTGAAAATATACAGTACCAAGAACTCGATGGAGCATTACGCCATTCTAGATCTGATCATTAATCCTGAGCTGCCCATGGCCCAATGAGTTCCCCTGGTTGCAGCCCTTACTGGAGTTGGTTGAAGAAATTCAGAAGGACTTGAACAACTACGCAGTCGAGTGCTGGAGGGATGGCTCCTTTGCAGCCTTGGTTAGAGAGCAGGAGTGGGCCAAAAGGAGTAATCTCAACCCCAACTCATCCAGGCTCCAGGACAATCTCCAACCTGCTCCACAGCCTCCATTTCACTCTTGTAGCCTTGGTTCCAGCCAGCCCCGTCACTGCAGCCTCTGTTCCAGACAGCCCTGTCTGTGCACCAAGGTACTGCAGTAGGTAATGTACAAAAACTGAAGCAATATTTCCCATAATAATGTAAATCCAATTAATCCATTCCAGACACCCAATAATACATTTTATAGAGAATAACTGTATTTTTACATACAGAAAACAATGAAAAATAAATATAAATGACTAATGAAATGGATAAATGAACATTTAACATCACTTTTACCTTTATTGAAGACCCTTGTTGGCGTATGGAAGACGGCGAGGAGGGGAGAGGGAGGAGGAGAGGTTACATTTTGGAAGGGGAATCCCCCTCCATAAGGACTTCATGTATCAAGGCCCAATCTGGGGTTACTTCCCTTCACTCATTTCTTCCGGGAAATGAGTGGCCGAGTCACGTGGGCAGGCGGATGAGTTTGGCATGGACTAATGATGTTGAACTGACCAGTCAACTGTATGAAAACCGAGCGGATGTACAAAAACTGGGACAAAATTTTGACGAAAAAACCCATCGAAAACCGAATCGTACGAAAAGTAGGGCGTACGAAAACCGAGGTTCCACTGTATTTGTGAAGGCAATCAAGAACAAGAATGATCCTCCTGCAATTAATCCCTGAGAACAAATCAAGATACCTAAAAACAAGACAAAATATAGTATTCAAGAGCTCAAGAAATCAAGGACAAGAATATTACTCCCATAATTAATCCCGCAATGGGGGAAATACCTGCCTTTCAGCCATGAGAATCTCTGAAAAATGACTCCAAAATACTTAAAAGAAGACTTTATAAAGTATTCAAGAGAAATCAAGAACAAGATTTTACACATGTGCATATTTACCATGCATTTTACCCCCATAATTTGAGTATTGCACCACAGTTGACTATTGCATAGTCCCTCATAATTTCACCTAGCTTGTCCCTGCAGTGATGTGTTGTACAGTATGTACAAAAACTGGGACAAAATTTTGACGAAAAAACCCATCGAAAACCGAATCGTACGAAAAGTAGGGCGTACGAAAACCGAGGTTCCACTGTATTTGTGAAGGCAATCAAGAACAAGAATGATCCTCCTGCAATTAATCCCTGAGAACAAATCAAGATACCTAAAAACAAGACAAAATATAGTATTCAAGAGCTCAAGAAATCAAGGACAAGAATATTACTCCCATAATTAATCCCGCAATGGGGGAAATACCTGCCTTTCAGCCATGAGAATCTCTGAAAAATGACTCCAAAATACTTAAAAGAAGACTTTATAAAGTATTCAAGAGAAATCAAGAACAAGATTTTACACATGTGCATATTTACCATGCATTTTACCCCCATAATTTGAGTATTGCACCACAGTTGACTATTGCATAGTCCCTCATAATTTCACCTAGCTTGTCACTGCAGTGATGTGTTGTACAGTCTGATAGCTGTGGGGAGGAATGACCTACGGTAACGCTCCTTCTTGCATTGGGGATGTAGCAGTCTTGTGCTAAAAGAACAGTTCAGAGCCACCACTGTGTGGAGCATGATGGATGTTAGTTTTGCCAGCATCCTTCTGTCCACCACCTCCTCGATGGAATCCAGAGGGCAGCCCAGGACAGAACCAGCTTTCTTAACCAGCTTATTAAGTCTTTTTCTGTCCCTACCCGTACTACCTCCTGCCCAACCCACAACAGTGTAAAAAACTGCAGCTGCCACCACAATATCATAAAAAGTCCGAAGGAGTGCCCCGCACACACCACAGGACCTCAGTCTCCTCAACAAGTGGAGGCGGCTCTGGTCGTTCCTGTACAGGGCATCTGTGTTGTTGGTCCAATCCAGTTTATTGTTGAGGTGGACACCCAGGTATATAAAGGTGTCCACAAGCTCAATATCTGAGCCCTGAAAGCTTAACAGTGTGAGTGGTGGTGATTTCCACCAGAGGTCATTCACCATCTCTTTTGTCTTGCTGGTGTTCAGGACCAGGTGATTTTTCTCACACCACTCCACAAAGTCAGTAACAACCCCCCTAAATTCCCACTCCCACCACTGCTAGCAACTAACTACAAGATATGTCGAACTGGTGTGGCTTTGTCTATCTTGATGACATATTAATCATCTCTCATACACCAGAAGAACACACCAATCACATCACTCAGTCTTGCAGAGGTCGACCACAAACCTCCAGAGATAATGG
Source organism: Monopterus albus (assembly GCF_001952655.1). Taxonomy (NCBI): domain Eukaryota; kingdom Metazoa; phylum Chordata; class Actinopteri; order Synbranchiformes; family Synbranchidae; genus Monopterus; species Monopterus albus. The sequence continues at coordinate 4,236 of NW_018128862.1, forward strand.
CTAACTCCTACTAAGAGCTAACTGACATCATGGCTAATAGCTAAAGTCTCTCTTAAAACTGTATTCTTCAACAGTAATCATTTAAACCACAAGTCTTAAGTCTTAATCCAACATGATTTTAGATAAACAACTCATTTTCCACCTAACCAGAGTCCAGTGATTCCTCTAACATTCGAATTACATCTCTTATCCCGATCATTTTCCCCGTGTACGTATTGTAAATAAATTTATTTAGTCTATAACTGTCTTCATTATGTGATTTTTGGTGTCTTTTATTTTCAGTAAAATAGGTGAATGAACTGGTTTCAGATCGAGACTGAATTGATTATTCAGATTGATTTATATTGATAAATGATAACTAGACTAACTTTTGATTAGTCCCTGTGAACGGACTTGGTGCCCTGCTCTAATGAGGCATTTAAATATTAAAATAATAAAGAACTGAATATTAATATTTGTGTTCATAAAGTGTAGTAATATCCATTCACTGCCATTACATGATAACTAGGATATAGCACACAACCAGGTTCTTCAAAACCCTGGATGGTTCTAACATTATGTGATCACCTGCTGAGGAGTGTGTTGGAGATTAAAATGTCTCTGTCATATCTTTGCTGAGTGACAGTACTGTAAATTAAATTATAAGGCTTTAACTTGTAAATGTTGTCGCCATGTTGGTTTATCATTGTTTAGCATTATAAGGTTTCTATTGATAATAAGAATCAAACTCACTGACAAAGTATAGTGTGTAGAACACACAAGAAATTTGACTCCAGTAAAGTGGGCTTCAGTGCGATTTGTAAAGCCACAAGAAACTGTGTTTAAATGGGAAAAAGAAAACACAAAAAAATCTATTTATAAATATATGTATAATAAATACATATACACATGGTGTACATATGTAAATGACATATGTAAATGGAATACTGACACACACACATGTTGTAAGGATGTATCACATTTGGATGTTTGGATAAGACATAAATACCTGTTACTCAAATATGATTCTTTTGTGACAGTGTGACTTAGTGACCTGCAGGGTCACAAAATAACCAGCATCCAGTAGATTGATTACTGTAACTCATCATGCCAATCATGTCTTTAATCATGTTATTCAGGTATATTTACAGTGACTGATATATTATGCAGTATGAACAGTGGTTTCTTTACTTCTATTTATATTGTGCACTGGACGGCAAAAGTCTATGGCTATTAAAAGTAGATATGTTGCTTCTGAGAATAATTTAAACATATTTCTTCCTCCCCTTTGTTGCCTTTCCAGCTGGTCCACTATTAAAAATGTCTCCCCTGCCTTGCATGTGCCTAAAACAGCCCTGCAAATTTATATAAACATGAAAAAATATATATAAGCAATGTCTCTCTACAGCATGTTGGTCTCACAGGAGCAAGGCTGCAGTATCTTCAGTGTAACAATGAATTTAACTGACTTTTTAAACCAGGGGTAAAAGAAGGCATAGATCACAGGGTTTAGACTAAAGCTAAAATAGTACAAATATAGGCCCAAGGCAGCAGATACAGCACTGAGCGAGTTATCTGTGCCTGTAAAAGCAACACAATAATATGGGATGAGACATATTATAAACACAACTACAACAACACCAAGAGTCCTGGCTGCTTTCAGCTCAGATTTTTTAGCTGATATTTTCTTTGAACCCTGGAGTGTGATAGCTGCAATGTGAGACCTCATGGCACGAGCCTGAGACACAGCCACCATAAATACTCTCATATACAGAACTACAATAACAGTAATGGGAACAATGAAGGAAATAATAATATTTGCAAGTCCATAAGTAACAATGATACACTGTCCAAAGCAGGAGTTATACCTGCCTGGTCGCTCCAGGATATCTTTCTGAATCACAGTTTGATAGATTACAGAACATGTCCAACACAAACAAACCCAGATCTTGACTCTTTTTTGTGTGACTTTGGTGGAGTAATGCAGAGGATAACAAATGGCCACGTAGCGGTCAATAGATATGAGCACCATGGTTCCTACTGAAGTACAGGCAACAATGTATCCTAGATACTGATATGCAGTGCACACAAAGTCACCGAGGAACCAGCAGCCGTCAATAAGCATAATTTGAAAGAATATGAGGAGGCCTGCAAAGAAATCTGAGACAGCCAGAGAGAGGATGAGGAGGTTGGTGGGGGTGTGGAGCTGCCTGGAGAGGAAGGCCAGAAATATAGTTATCAATATAATATCAGTTCTTATTCAGATGAAAGCAGATACAGAAAAGACTGAAACACATAAACGTCTGAACAAATTCATTTTCTCTCAGAATTTGAATTTAGGTGATGATTTCCATTATCACAAAGTGCTGACTTTTTATTACCATCTACTAGTTTAATAAATAAATGATATAGTTGGATACTTGAAGTGGGAGATAGAGACAATGACCAGCAAGTTGAGAGATGAACTGAACAGAAAGATAGAGGACAGCAGAACATAATTCAGCATGATCTCAAAGTGAGGACGTGTTGTCTTCACACAGGAGGCGTTGAGGAGCTGTGGAAAGCAGAGTTCAGTTTCCTCCAAAGTCTCCATCACCAGAGAGGAGAAGCTGCGGAACTCTGGCAGCTTTTTGACCACAGCTTCCTATCATACAGCTGATTTATGTCTTTCCTCACCT
>NW_018128863.1:0-2106 GCF_001952655.1 Monopterus albus
GACTGATAATTGTTTGATCAATGTCTATTCAGTGATAATTCATGTTTAGTCAAAGTAAAGTATTCAATATATAAAGATTTATGTTTTATTTTAAGGCATTGATAGTTTTGTGTGAAATCAGTGTGTAATTCTGGTTGTTCTGTTAAAAACATGATGGAATTTTTATATTTCAGTCAGATGTGAGTTTCTTGTATTTTTGTTATGTATTCAGATGGTTTAGTTTTCTAGAAAAGAGGAAGTAGAATCCAAGGCTGGGTCACAGTGGGGCGGAGCATTTTAACAAAAAGCCACAATCCACCTGGCCTGGTGGCAGAAAGGAAAAAGAGGAATATAACTACATTGCAGTGGACAATGAAATAGTATGTGACAATATAAGATGTAACTTACTTAATTATTATTATTCAATATCTCGACACTATGAAGTATTGCCAGTCATTACAGAGAGAGATTGAGAGACAGAGAGACCTATTAAACGTGGGAGCCGGTCAGGCAGTCTGATGATGGGGGACATTTCACTATAGCTGGATTCCATTTGGCCATGCTGTTTGTTATAGTATAGCTGAAATGAACAGTGACAGCGCACATCAGGCTGAAAGACAGCGCATTATGTGGTAGGCATATGCAGTACAGTAGCCCAGGTCATATGTCAACCAGCCAAAATGAACACAGCAGCTCTGAGTGTGGCTCCAAGGTGTGTTTGTTAAAGTTTTTGGCCATTCTGCAGTCTCAGTGCACAGCACACAGCTGATCACTCACAGGTGTACTACACATGTAAAATAGTTTGTTCTCATCGCAGCATCATTGATGCACATGTTAAATACAAAACCATGTTGCTGATGAATATATTGGGTGTTTTTAACAGACTGTAGGTTGATTTGAGCTTTACTCTGTTCACTCAGGGACAAGGAAAAGGAATAACTCTACAGAGAGGTGTAGGAGCAGGGGAAGGGGTGGTGTGTATTGCAATGACCACTTCATGTAAATACAGGTGCATCTCAATAAATTAGAATATCGTGGAAAAGTCCATTTATTTCAGTAATTCAACTCAAATAGTGAAACTCGTGTATTATATACAGTCAGGGAAAAAATTATATGAACCCCAGCTGATTTTGTAAGTTTGCCCACTAACAAAGAAATGATCAGTCTACAATTTCAATGGTAGGTTTATTTGAACAGTGAGAGACACAATAATAACAAAAAAAATCCAGAAAAATGCATTACAAAAAAAATTATAAAGTAATTTGCATTTTCATGAATGAAATAAGTATTTGATCCCTTTGCAAAACGTGCTTTAGTACTTGGTGGCAAAACCTTTGTTGGCCATCACAGAGGTCTGACGTTTCTTGTAGTTGGCCACAAGGTTTGCACACATCTCAGGGGGGCTTTTGACCCACTACTCTTTGCAGATCCTCTCCAAGTCATTAATCTTTCGTGGTTGATGTTTGGCAACTCGAACCTTCGGCTCCCTCAAAGATTTTCTATGGGAATAATACAACTGGGAATATCTGAACTGTCAGAAATAAATGTAATTTTAATGTTAATACTCAATATGGGTATTAATATATGAGTTAATTTTTTTAAAATTCATATTTGTATCTGTACCCACTTCCTCATAGACAGTTTAAATCTACATAAATATATAAGTTGCAATTTACCTGGTGCATTCCAGTGGCAGTGGTTTGCACATGTAAGTTTCCTGTCTGTCTTTCATGTTGTGAAAAGAGAAGATTCCTCCCAGTATAATGTCCCCATCTTTAGATAATAGGGGGTTCTCAGGATCACCTATCTGCCGGCACACCAGCTCCTCAGCCTGAGAGAAAGAGACCACCAACAACAGTTGTAAAAGTACCCAGCCCTGCTCTGTCCACCTCTGTGTTAAAGGCTCTATTCCATTATAAAGCCTCGTCCGGTTCTTTCAAACCAGGAACTCAGAGGGACGACTCAGACCACTTGAGTATATAAAAAATATAACCGTGCTGGTTTATTCAAAGAGTCACAGGCAAGAATTAACACTTCAAGTCCAGAGATCTTCCAACCCCCAGGCTGCCAAAGCAGCCCGGAAACCAGAAAAGCCCCCGAACCAAGCATTGCTATACAATATTAATC
>NW_018128863.1:2574-4654 GCF_001952655.1 Monopterus albus
ATATGTTTTATCAGATAAAAATAAATGATTAATTAAACTTTGAGACACAAAGGGAAACGTGACAAAATACTAACTTTTTAGAAAATATACCAATAAGATATATGTAAGTAAACAATTATGTCTTTTTTTTTCTTTTGCAGTCACACTTAATTCTGATTTCCATAGAAAAAGGAATGATACGATTTAAATAATAATTTGTTAACCAGATTGTCAGGTATATACGTATATATACTGTATATGAATGGGTTCAGTATTTTTAAAATAACAAACCCAGAGAATGCCTAACACTACAGTTTCTTTCAAGTCTACATACTTTAGCACTTCTAGCATCTTTTAACTCACCGTTATTGTATTAATGGCTACAGCCTTATTGCTGTGATTCTCTATTCTATGTGAGCTAAATGTGTAAATAAGGCAGTGTTTGCTGACAAGAACAACATATCAGTGGTCCTGCATGCTGCAACACCCAGCATGGGTAAAGCAGCATCAAAGTCATTCTGAAAATGTATATTGGTCAAAAGCAATTTAATCAAAGGTTTGAATAATAGCCTATCTTTAAGTTTGGATTCATAATAATTAAAGCATAACACAACATTTCTATTGTTTCATATAAAACTCAAGGTTTTGTGTGTCAAGTATGTAACATGGAATGTGATGAGAGAGAGTGGCCTGAACATTAGTACTGTATCATTATTACTGGGGAAAAAAATGATTCTGCATAATTTGCTTGCATTACTGTAGATACATCTGCTACAAACAATGTTAGACATATGTATGCATATTGCTAAAATGTAAACCCTCTCAGAAAGCACACATATATGTGGCCAATATCAGCCTCTTATGTATAATGTCAAACAAGCATTGGCCGATATCTTCTGTGTAGTGCTTTATATTTCCAGCTCATCAAACATCTCAGCTAGTTTGGCATTGGGTCAGCCCATTACCAGAAGTAACTCCTGTGCATATCTCCTTGGGCAGGCTCCCAGTCACTCATGGGAGCTGTTGTTACGTCCGTGACCCTGGCCATGATCTCTTGTAATCCTGCTGATAACGGTGCTTTGGACTCATGTCAAGATTCTATATGAATGAATTTTTTTTTTGTTGTTGAGCCTGTTTTGAACTATATGCTCTCTGTTTGTGAGTACTTTTGCACCAGCTTTTCTGGATGCTTGCCCTTCTTGTTTGTTTGTAAAGGGTAGCCTTGTGTTTGAACTGTGTTCCCCTGTACTGGGTTGGCCTCAGGCATTTTTTGTTTTTCTCAGCACAATTTGGTGCTGTGACTGTGAACTGTTTCCTCAATGCTAGAAGACCTACTTTTACTGTACTAGCTCTGTGGCTCTGGCTCTCTGCTGTTAGCTTTTGTCACACCATCCCGCTGCCTGCTGTCCCATCTGCTGTTGGCCTGATCCTCACCCTCCACTACGGTGGTCCTGCACACAGGACCAGCGATCACCTGTGCCAGTTCCTGCCTCCCTAGACTGCTTCCCATGCCTGTGGCGCTCTCCTGCCAAGAGCCAGTGTACTCAGCTGTTCAGGTCCTCTGTTATTACTGGAGCTAGCTCTTACCTTAGCCTACCTATTGCTCTTATTCAGCAGACTGTAAGATTTGAGTCTTATAGACTCTAGTTACTTTATCAGCTTTAGTTACTTCTCATGCCTTTAGTTCCCTTTAGTTACCTTTCATAACTTTATCTTACCTGATTACAGCTGTATTGATTATTGTGCATTACTGAGCCCTGGTTATTTTCTAATACAGTCATTCTCCTTGCTTATATGTCTTACAATTTGAATGAGGTAGAATCTGCTTACTTTCTGCAACTTTTGAATGTCTGCATCCCCCAGGCAACCAGACGACCTATTTACATTTCAACAAAGCCCCACTAGCCCACACCTGGACACACTTAGCATATCCCAAGTTCTGCCCCACCAGGGGGTGTCTTACACACACAGGGGGTCTTATCACCTGAAGATGACCACTTGGCCAGCTTATTGTTTCACACACACAACGGGGACCTGCAACCCAGTTAACCCATTGTTCGGTGTGCTTGATCACGACTTAGTTATCACATGAGATACACAC
>NW_018128863.1:4923-6881 GCF_001952655.1 Monopterus albus
TTCCTGCGGGAGCTCTATCTCTCTGAATCCAGCGCTGTGAGATTTTCTTGTAATCAGACTTTCAGTAAACTTTCTGTTGATTTTAAACAGTCCTCTCCTGTCGTCACTTCTCGTGCTTCCAACAAAAGAATTGGGTTAATTTCTGACAAAGAGGTTAGATTCTAACAAGACTGCGCCTCTCCTTCAACCCCAGGTTACATCGCTAGCAGTCCAGTCAACCCTGATGTTAGGTATTTTTTAGTCAGATAGATATTGGTTAGGTACTTGTTGTATTAGAAATGTTTTTAGTGTAGACAGAATGTCTAGTTAGGCTGTTTAATGCTTAATCATTGTCATGAGCTTTTTTGCAGGTTTCTTATGGTCAAGGATAACTAGATAGAAAAGTTTGATTGTCAGCAGGCAGGATGATGATGATGATTATTATTATTATTATTATTATTATTATTATTATTATTATTATGTGTTTAACCGTAATCATAATCATAATATCTGCTTATGTTCAATATCAGGACATGTCATTGAATGTCCTGTCAGAATGTTTTTAGATACACACCACTTAAGTATTATTAAGAAATAGGTATTCATATATACAAGTCAATACCCACATGACCCTTCACTCTCCAGACCATGACAGCTTTGAAAAAAAGCAAAAAAAAAACACAAGACTATAAGCTACTAAACACTACACAAACTTCAAAGATTAGAGACTTCATAAACATCAGGCTTTAATAACTATTGTAACTATAAAATAGCACATCATTATCATTATTATTATTATTATTATTTGGTATTTATTATTATATTATATGACTTTGCCTCCACCATCACACGGAGGTACATGCACACGCACGCATGCGCCTCCACAGACGCAGTTAAAATACTCGCATTCACACACACACACACAAAGAGCGGACCGCACCCAAAAAGGAAAACGGCACAGTATATAACACAGTATGTATTCAGTACATTTACAGTATATCTACAGCCTGTATAAACCTTCAATATAATCCAGTATATATTTTTCGTGTACAAACATTTTCACATTTGATGAAACATGAAGCAATTTACAACACAGATACTGAGCTTGTTTTCAAACACACACTCCCAAGTGTATATATATAAATATAAAATAAGTCTTATACTCACCTCAGCAACACAGTAAACAGTCTGAAACACATGAAATTGACACAAGAACAACAAGAAATTGCAATACACACAATTCTCAGTCATCCCTCTGTCCCTAACTCCAGCCACACATCACGGCCAATTGCTCAACACCAAACAAATATATGTTCACATATTTAACACATATAAAAGTCCGGACTTATTCATGTACAGAAAGCGCTTTGAGTGGGATTTTTATCTCTTTTGGCTAGCCGACCATATGACCCGTGCCCATCAGGGCAGGCCAGGCTCGGTCCCACGGATCAAGTCAGACCAACGCCCAGCGTCGCGCACACACAACCGTGATGAACCGTTCCCAAAGGAAGGCCAGGCTGATTCAAACTGATCAGGCTTGATCAATACCCGGCTTCATACACAAAACCCTGCAGTCCCATTCAGAGTTATTTGTCTCTAGTTAGTGGATTAGTTTAACTTAATCACTTTACGGCCAATCCCAAACTGCAGGGGCACAGAGGTCTTGCCTACGCTACACAAACACATATATGCCTAATTTCAAGACTTTACTGCAAAATTTACAAATATTCAATCCTACATTAACAGCTTTGAGTTATATAAAGCCAATCCTAACTGTACACCCACAAATAGGACAGACCTCTGCTACACAGCCTCACCATAAAGTTTAATCAGATGCAGACACCTTTATAACTCATAATTTCACGCTGTTCAATCTGTTGTCTGACAACTTATACCTTTTTCTCTGTCAGTCCTATTAATAGGCTGTTTGACCATCACATAAACATCAAACCTGTAAAAACAACATCAATGTATCCTGT